>NC_142893.1:900000-1062500 GCF_054131105.1 Drosophila navojoa
GTTGGCTCTCGACAGTTTTTGTGGCTCTCTGCCCAATTGTGGAGCAGCAGCAGTTGCCAGTTGCCAGTTGCGAGTTGCGAGTTGCTGTGGCAATTGCAAGTTGCAACAATGCGCCAAGCCCCACGCTTTGACCTCTCACGCCTGGCCAACTTCGCCCACCTTTCGCACGGTTTTGTGCCGCTCCGTTGCATGCAACATAATTAGCTTATGGGCAACGCCGTCAAAGCACTGCTGCAGCTGAACTCACTGAAATTGATAATTGTCTGCAGCTGAAGCTCGATATGTGCTCAGCCTCGACGTCGCGCTGCTGCCTGCTCAAAGCATAACTCAAATCAGCGGCATTCACGTGATACCAAAGCCAGAGCCAAGCCCAATGAATGTGAGAGGAGCTCGATTCAAATACCCCAGCAGAAGTTGGCATGCTAATGTCTATAGAGGCGTTGATAAGAAGTCGGCGTTTCCTAACAGACAAAAAATGCAATGCTGATAGTAAGTATAAATAAGCATATCTTATAATTGGTGATCAATTGATAATAATATTCCCATTACGATACAGATTTGTAGATCCTGGCTGGCTATATGAATTATAGTAGTAGATCAATTGAGAACTTACATAAATCAAGTGAGTGGGTATTTTATAAAATGAAAAACTTTTTAGGTACGGCAGCTATATGATATGGGGGTAGAATTCAAGCGATTCGCTTCTACATATAAACTGCCTATAACAAACAGATGTTTCTATGAAAAGTTTTATAGATCATCATTTATATATAATTAATGAAATATTTATATTTTTGTATATTACTTTTGATATTTTATCTGCAATCTTTATAAAATTCTCTATCTCTAACTCATCCATGTTATCTGAGTGCTTCTCTAGTGTGTGTATACCTCTTATTAGTCGGAGCACTTTAAGAGAACCTTTTCAAGTTTGCAGTGCGCACAGAAATTCTTGGAAAAATATAAGGACGCAAGTCCCAAGAGAGCTCACATAAATGATTTGATTAGCCGCTGCGCATATTGATTAACTGATTTGATGGATTTAAAGCGTTGCTGAGATCTGCAGATTAATGATGATTTATGTGCTAGAAAAACTGCTGGAAAATTTCAAATGCGAAATTAAACAGTTTAAAGACGACGAAGGAGATGAAGGAGAAGGAGGAGGAGCTGAACAAGAAGAAGAAGAGGGTTTTTGGCCCCAGTGAAAATCTTTGAAGAGACTAAATTTAGTTAATGCGTCTCAAAGGGTGCTAGAGCCAGACCCCAAGGGAATCCTTCAAAATAAAATATGCATGAGTATGCCCCAGTGTGTCCCTGTATGTGTGTGTGTGTGTGTGAATGCGACTGTATGTGTGTGTGCGTAGTGTCAACTGCAAACAAAATGGCGGCTGTCGCCATTGTTGTCGTTGACACAAAAAAGCGCGAAAATCGAGCCGCATGCTGTGCACCAAATACTCTCCATATATGCATGAGTGTGCGTGAATGTGTGTGTGTGTCCGTGTGTGTGTGCGTGGGTATTTGTTTGTTGTCCTTTTGGCTTATTACACTGTGGCCATGCCACAAATGCACATCTGTAAGCCCCATTCGCACAATTTGCCATGGAGCATGGAGCATCGCCAATTGTCAGGCATTCGCCTCCATTCGCATCTGCATAGATGGACTATGCGCGCATATTTTGAGCAGCAGTATCCAGTTTCACATTTCAGTGCCGCTCTACAAACACGCGGCATGCATACATATATAATTCTGATTCGCTGACTCTATAGCATTCTGCTTGTGTGGCTTCTGTGTATTTTGGGCAGGAGACAAAGAGGCAAATAACATTTTTATTTGCAGCAGCACAACGAAAGGGTTGTTCGAATAGAGTTGATTGACTGACGGATTGACTGGCTGATTGACTGACTGATTGATGGATGTAACAGCTCGAGCTGGAAGCATTTACCGCTTTAGCTCTAGCTAAACTTGGTTAATTATGTGTCTATCGAGTGTATAAATAAGAGTGACTTTATATATGGATTGATTGATTGATTGATGGGTAATAGTTGAAGTCAATGCGATATACCTTTCACCCTCACCAACCGATAAATCGATAAATCGAAAGGCTAGTTAAGCACAGTAGCTAATCAGTTAGTATATAAACTTGATTGAATGATTGATTGACTGACTGATTGTTTGAGTAACTGAATAATAATCTTACTTTGTTGGAGTTGGAAAGATTGTCTGCTTATGCTATAATTGTTTACAGTTGTAAAGAATTGATTGACTGACTGACTGATTGATGATCAACGTTGAGCTTAAGCCGTTGAAGCTATGCGATAATTTAGCTAGAATATTACTCTCGCAAGGACGGGAAGAATTTTCTCAACTTATATTGCTGCAGCTGGAAGCTGTATTAGAAATTTCATTGAAAATTCCGTTCACAATTTATGAAAATGCCAGCCATTCCCAGTATTGTTGTAAGTAGTTCTCTCTCCCTCTTTTCATTCCCTCTTACACAAGAAAGGGTATTCCAGCTGCGTCTGCTTCATATTTACAACGAGTAGCGTGAAACGTGTTGTTCAGATTTTGTTTTTGTTGTTGTTGTTGTTAAATTAGATTTGGCCTAGGCGAGTAACAAATGCGCGCTTCAACTGGCAACTCTGGCATGTGGCGTGTGGCGTGTGGCATGTGGCATACGGCATGTGGCATACGGCATGCGGCATGCTGCGTCCTAAAGGCGCATTTGTAAAAGTTTCAATTGAGTTACGGTTACAGTCGGCTGCCTGCAAATAAAACTGCTTGCGGTTCGCTTCGCTGCGCTCCGCACCACCAGCTCCACCAGCACCACCACAGCAACCGCCAAGCCACATTACATTTGCCGCCTATGCCTATGCCTATGCGTGTATGTGTGTGTGTGTTTGTGGCGGCAGCTTTTGGGGGCGTTACAGATGGGGGTGCGCCTTTTCCTTGGGCTAGACAAATCAGGTGCAGCTCAGCCAGACGCTCGGCCTACGCGCGCTCGCCCATTTTTTATGCCCCATCACCCCACACACACACCACACACTCACGTAGGCACGTGCTTAGGCTATTGAGCTGTCGCACAGACACACACACCCATACTCTCTCTCTCTCTCTCACTCTCTTACATGGGCGCACACCTTCAAGCGAAATACGAACGATTTACGTTTTTGTTTTGCTTTTTTGCATATGGCACATTGTGTGCGTGGTTTTTTAAGGCAATTACATGTTATACCACCTGCAGTCGAGCTGAAAGGGGCATATTAGTTGCTCTGATTACCCATGGCTACAGTCCCTATAGTTACTTCGCACTTAGATTATCGCTGTACAAGCCACAGCCTAGGGCACTAAGCTAGTCCATGTATACCCTACGCAACTGAGGGGAAGCGGGTATATACTTGTGCAAGCTATAAAGCTAATTATATGTTATGTGCTGTTCACAGTTGAGGTGAATCGGGCAAATTGGTTTGTATAGTATGTATGTGAATGCACTTTGTCGACTTCTTAAAGGTAATCATATATGGTGCCTTACACAATGAAATTGGGATGGGTATGGGTATATAATAGCTAGCTATAACTGCAGTCTCTTTGGAAAAGTCGACCTTTGCTCAATTACTTGTTATACTACTTGCAGTCAGGGTGAAACGGGCACATTGGTTTCGTCTATGCACTCAGCTATTGCTATGCCACTATGTAGGAGTAGAAGTTCACTACATATTATAATATATATTAATAGATTCATGCATCAATGTAATCAAAGTTAAGGGAGATTTCTTTATGAAGCAATAATAATAAATCGATAATAATAAATGTTTGCTTCTTGAAAGACAGCATATGCAGCTGTTGTGCATACCCGTCCTCTGGTTTTCCAATGTGTTGCTCTAAATTTCTTTTGCCTCGCTGGCTTGGCCTCAATTCGCGTGATTAACTGCTCAGACTAGGACAAGATTCTCGTTTCCTTAGATTTCCAAACGAGGAGAGGGAGAGTGAGAGTGCAACAGAGATAGAGAGAGAGGGAGAGGGAGAGAGACTGCGAGTCAGGCAAAATGCGTTTAGTGCTATCGATGCAAACGTTTCTTTTGTCAATTGAGCTGTCGCTAGTGTTTGTCGCTATTTGACATTTGACCTTCACTATTCACATACACACACCCACCCACACACACATACATTGTTTGTTGTGCTGTCAACGACAGTTCTCCTTGTCTGCTTGGACAATACAAAATAATTTACAAATTTTGTGGCTCGCATTTAATATGCAAGCGAGTGAATGTGTGTGTGTGTGCCGGGCAAATACAATTAGTATAACAGCACACACACACACACGCACTTGTGTACACATAGACACACATGTGTAGGTACAGATATTAAAGCTTTAAATTGCATTCAATTTCGAAATTCATTTGTGGCTGCGAGCCAACTTTGCACTTGATTCAAATGACTTTTGCGGGTCGTTGGGGCTAAATAACTAAAAATTTTATCAAATGCCGCCAGCAGACAATTAAATTAATGTCGAACAGTAGCTGAGAGGGACAATTGTTGTTGCTCTTGTTGTTGTTGTTGTTGATGGTGGGCGTGGCTGTGTGCCAACACGGAAATTATATTCATTATTTCGAGAGCAGACAGCAGCGCGTGGCCAACATTAATTAACTGTTTATTTATATTGGTAACAAGCAGCGCAGAGCAGCGAGAAGCAGCAAAAAGAGAGTCAAAAATATGGAAAACTTCTTGACAAGGAGAAACAGACAAGAGTGGAAGAGAGAGAGAGAGAGAGGGAGAGAGTGGGAGCTGAGATACCAAGGCAGTTTTTTTTTGCATGGGCTAATGTGTCAGGTCAATGGAAATAAAATACTTTTGCGTCTAATTAGCAGGTAACGGCATTTGCATAATTAATATGAGCTCCGGCTCAACTTTAGAACTGCACTTTCTTCTTCTTTGCTTTAAGATGAGTTGATTAATTGGCTCAAAAAGTTTCAGACATCAATGGTGGCCGAGCATTGTTCAAGGAAAACCATGTGGCAACTCTTAAAAATATATGTAGAAGGGATAAAGGATATAGGATATACAGTATATGTATATACTTACAATTTAACCTAGCGCACTAACAGCGAAGGCTTATAGAATTCTAAATTGTATTATATTATTATATATAGGGTATATTGCTTGTGCAAAATTTTATATAGCAGGCAGGAGAAGGAGTGGTAGCGCCCATTAAGTATATATATATTATTAATAGAGACAACGAGCTGAGCCATGTTTGTGTCTGTCTGTCCATCTACCCTTGGAAATGGGTATTCCTGTCTAGCAAACGCAGTTTAACATGTCGATAGCTCAACACATTTACTGATTAGCGCAATCGATAGTTTGCTTTGCAGGGTACCTACTAGTCGGGCACTCCCAATCAAAGCATACATATTTGTTATTATTTGCCGTAGACCTCAGTTGCTTCAGTTGCTTCAGTCTATTGCCTGTCCGCACGATACATATAAATAATTGACTAAAAAGGGGTTTGTCCTGCTGCCAGGACTCGTTGTCCTGTCATCCTTTTCCATTCATTTCTTGTGCTCGTTGCGCAGTTGTATTTCACTTTCGTCTTTTTATGTGCTTTGGCAAAATTTTAACAATTAATTTGGGTCAAACACAGACGCAGGCGAAGCAATGTTAATTACACTCAATTAGCCAAATTGTCGACAATTTGTCAATGTAGCGTCTACACTGCGCGAAAACTCGAGCTCCCGGCTAATTAGCAGCTGATTTTGCAGGCCACCAAGTCAGCTGTAGCAGGTGTTGCCAGACATTTCGTTAAATGCCAGCCGGGAGTGGTTAGGCAATCGGACGAGCAGGTGTGGCAACAGTGGGTCTAACTGAGGAGGGAGTGGGCTCACTAAGTTGCACCACGCATACATTCTGTGTATGAGTGAAGAGACGGTTGAGCCTGAGCAACATTAGCTTTTGTAATATGTGTTTGATTCTCGAAGTCTTAAGTGGCCTATTTGTTGTCTCTCTTATAGTCTTTGAATCCCTGCTGCAGTTGGCTGCCTTTCAAGTACCTTAGCTATATTATTCTATACATATATTCTCAAGCTCTAGAACTAAATGCGTACTGCTCGCACTTAAAGTCCTTAGTTCATGCTCTGAACTTTTCATTACACTTAAACACGAATATCCTTTTTATACCCTAAACCCATTTAAAATGGAATATCATTCTAGCATACTTTTTCGCTATTCGATATTTTTTCTCTTATAAGTTCACAATTATTGGGCAACTATAATACATAAATTAAATTTAAATTTGAGCCTCTCGTGCTAAGCTTAAAACACTCGAAATTGATACTAATCCGTATTATGGGAATATAATATCTATCTATCTATATATATATATACATACATATAAACAACAATAAACTCTTTTTGTAAATTTCATAAGCAGCTGATTTAAGATTATTATGCAGAGTGCAGCTAGGATGCATGAATTATAATTATATAGATTAAAGCCCAAATATGTATATATTTATATGTGAGCATGCGTACATATATATATTTATATGTGAGCATGCCATAGACTGCCGCTGTTATTATTAATGAGCTTATGCCTTAAATCGTTTTATGTGCATGCTCGTTCATGATTCAAAAAGAGTCTATACGACTGTCTGTATAAAGGCAAAGCTATTGCAGTTAAAGATTTACTCTTTGGTATCAGTAACCTACAAAGCCACGCCCACTAGGCGTAATCGAGATCGCCCCTCATAGAGCCCTACCATTCAGGCGAGCATTGGGCAGTCGTTCACTTATAATATTTCTGGGCATTTTTTATCAGCTGGTATTATTTTCAATTATTGGCCAAGGTAATCGACAGATCGTATTTTAATTTCGCATTGCGGGCAATCGCTTCAAGGCTTTAATTGTGGTTCAGCCCAACGAATGTTTTGGCCAGAGCTGCAGCCTGCAGCTAGCGGGCCATCGAAACGGCAAATGGATATTTGCCGCTGCTGGCCGACAAAAGCGAAGCGAAGCATTCTGTCAACTTGAAATTATTTCCGTTTGGCAGTTACCGGCTGACAAAAGTTGCAGCAGGAGTTTCCCCGTTTTCCCCTTCCATTTTCGGCTGCAGCAAAACAATTTCCACAGTTTTGTTTCGTGTTTTTTTGTTGCGAAATTCATAAATTCTTTTCGCTCTCTCTCTTTGCTTCTGTCTTTGTGTTGTTTTTTGTTCTACTCACTGCGACTGGACGAGGCGCTGACGTAGGCCGAGGAACGCCGCTTGAAGCCGCTTGGCGCTGCCTCGCAGCTGGAGCCGCCCGGGCCGCCGCTGCTGCCGCTGCTGGCGGGCAGGAAGCGGGAAAGGGAGAGCAGCGTCTTGAACAGCTCCGTCACGTTGGTGTCCTCCTTCGCCGAGCACTCGAGCACCTTAGCCCTGCAACAAAAAGTGGAAACGAACGTTTAAGCTTCTCTGGCCAAAGTTTCGGGCGGCCTGCATAGATTTCTTATGCGTCACGTATACGCAGCGTATACGTAATGTGGGTGCATCAGCACGACGAGACGTGGTGACCACATTTACATGACTGGGCTAAAAAGTATCACAATGTTCGCTCAGAGTTGAGCTTAAGCCAAAAGGGAAATGTTATTCGACAGACGGATACCCTGTAATGAGAGAGAATGAGACATACCCAACTGGCTGTGGCGCATTTACAGGGTAGCGACAGCAAACAGCAGACAGCAGCGCAACAATAATGCTCAATCCACCACATGCTTCTGGCAGACACACGCTTTCACATCACTTTCAACAAAGCTGGCAGCGTTTACGGATAAAGCACGCGACGACAGCTGAAAAACGGGCACTGGCGGGAAATTGGACGGCGGCTAAAATGGCGGGCGAACAAAGACTGCCAACGGCGAACGGCGAACGGCAAACGGCAAACGGAAAGCAGCGAACGGCAAACGGTGAACGGCGCTTAAATGGCTAAATTAGTCGTATCACGAATTTAGCCAGCGCTGTGTGGACACGAGCTAGGCGAGCTGCTCAATTGCAGGGAAGAGCTGTCAACAGCAGCCATAGCCAACGACATGGAGGAGGTGGAATAGAGTGAGAAAGAGTGAGAGAAAGAGAGAGAGAGAGAGGGAGACAAACATAGCTGCGCTGGCTGGGATTTTCTTGTGATTTTGTTCTTTAGTGAATTGAAGCAATTTTGTTTACACCTTAAACACCAAAGAACAAGAGGTATGTGGGGTATATATATTTTATGAAGATGTATGCAACAAAAGAAGGAGGCCGTATGAGAAAGAGAATACTTGGAAACTATAGAATTTATTTTTTGCATGAAGAGATGATTGCTTGTAACTTTAACTGGGGAGATGAATTGTGGTTCTCTTCAGTTAATAATTAACATGTGACTAAACACAGTTAATGATTTTTGTGTAACTTTCACAATTATAAAAGTTAAATTTCAAGATGAGATGGCTAAAAAAAGCAAACAAACACGTTTGCTAGCTGACTTGCTTTGGTAATTGGAATGACTGTCGAGAATCATCACATATAACATGGCAAATTCTCTCAAATGTCTAATAGAGTCCTCAGTATGCCCCACTACTACCCTCTCTGCAGCTGCTGCCCCTGGCAGCAACAGTAAATCAAACAGTGTTGCCTTTAATGAATTGTTCAAGTTTCACATGTGGCCAAGTGGAAAAACGTTTTCGTTTTTTGCTTTTCCTTGGCTCTTGGTTTCTTTGGGGAAAATAATCTACTTATGCAATTGCAAGTGCTGCGGGAGGAGAGATAAATGCACGCGTGTGTGGCAGGTGAGTGCGCTTAACCGCAGACAGACACGCAGCAGCAAATTGCAACGCTGTAGCCGTCATGCAACATGCAACATGCCTTTCATCATGCCAAAGAGCCACAAACAGACAGAGAGAGAGAGACAGAGAGAGAGAGAGAGAGCCGCAGAGACTTAAACTGAACAAAAAACGAACCAAAAAACAGAAAAGAAAAAAATTGCTGGCAGTTGACGTGCAAATTTGTGATGCGCACTGGCAGCAAGGTCGAAAAACCAACCAGCCACCAGCAACCAGCAACCATGGCAACAGCAACAAAAGCAGCAGCAGCAGCAGCAGCAGCACCTGCGTCAGGTGCAAGGACAGTAACAGCAACAGCAACAGCAACAACAGAGTCTACAGGAGCAACAGAAGCAACAAGCAGCAATTCTAAGAATAGGAATAGGTAGGAGGAGCAACAGTAGTAGCAGCAACCTTAGCAGCAACAGCAGCAATAGTTGCAACTATGGCAACAGAGGTACAAGAACAGCAGCAGCAGCCCAAACTAGATGCAACAGTCGCAACAGCAACAATTGAAGCAAGAGCAGCAACAGTGGCAGCAACTACAGCAGCAACAGAAGTAGCCAACACAATGATGGCAACAGTATCAAGCGCAGCAACACCAGCAGCAGCAGCAGCAGCAACAACAGCAGCAGCAACAACAGCAGCAGAAGCAACAGCAACATCAACAGCAGCAGCAACAACAGCAACAGCAGCAGCAGCAGCAGCAGCAGCAACAACAGCAACAGCAATAACTGCATTACGAGCAGCAACAAAATCAACAAAGGCAAAGTTCAAGGTGCATTACAGCTGCTCCATCAATCTGCTTAAATGTTTGAGCCAACGTATTTGCATATATTTATGTATGCACAAATCTACACTGAAAGAAGAAAAGTTCAGTTTTGATGAGCTTAAGAACGTATTTATGCAAGGAATGACTAGAGTATATCTCCCACTCTAGTATTCCAATGTCTACAGCATGAGTGGGATTTAGGACATCTCCTACTCAGGTATGCCCATGTCTACAATTTCCCAACTTGCTTGTTCGGCAATTCTATTAATCTAACTAAAACCTGAATTTTAATTATACATTTCAAATAAATTTGTGTTTAATTTAATTAAATTGAATATGCATGTCGCAAGGCGAACAGCAAATTGCCATTAGAGGCTATCCTGCTGTACTGGGAAGAGGTCCTCTACTGGCCGAGCGCATCAATTTTGACAATACTCGGCTGCAATGCTATTTAAAGGCCGTGTGAACGCTGACAGAGTAAGCAGTGCATCATGGAGAGTCAGCGCACGGACATCAATGAGCAGGATGTAGAGATGGAAATTGACTTGGAGCTGCAGGAGGACTTGGCGGACCGCGACCAAGAGCAGCAGCAGGCTGAGGCGATCGACTGGTGGATGGAGGTGTGCAAGGAGTCGGCCATACACGGCATGCCGTATCTAGCGCGCAAGGACCTGCACTTGCTGGAGCGCATCTTCTGGCTGGCCATGATCATCGCCACCGCCTACAGTGGGATCAGCAGCTGCATCACCCAGTGGCAGCGGTACACGGATAGCCCGGTCATATACGAATACGAGTATCTGTTTGCCCTGCGCTCCTTTCCCTTCGCGGGGATCACGTTCTGCTCGCAGTACGACGAGCTGCCAGCCAATATAGTAAACAAACTGATTGAGGAGTGAGCACGCCTTGGCCTAGGCCCGAAGAGAGATTCCGGAAATAATACTGCAATTCGTTGACAGCACCTGGAGCAGCGAGGACTCCGACTCCAACGACATCGAACTGTCGCCTGAGAAGCTGCAATACTATGCCGACTTCCTGCATGTGCTGAATGCGCTGCAGTACGATAATTTGCACACACTGATGCCCTACGAGAACGACACAGCCATGCAGAAGCTGCCGCTGGTCTCGATGCTCTTCGAGCTGTTGCCCAAGCGACTCAGACGACGACCCAAGATGGTGAACAGCCTGACTGAAATGGGTCTCTGTCGGACATCGAGTCAGCTGGCGAATTTCGGATTTCCATTTGACAAACAGCTGAAGTGGGTGCGATCTAATATCTAATATCTAATATCTAATATCTAATATCTGATAGCTAATATCTTATATCTTATGTATATTATAGATTATTATATATTATCTATTTTCTATTATCTCTTATCTGTACTAGCCAAAACTATACAGATCCCATCCGTATATGCAACTACTTCCATGACTGTAACATTTTCATCAAGCCCGTGCTGCCTGATCTTCGTATGAATCTGGTAAGTGGCGTAGCTCCTCCTAGATCCCTCTGTAAATGATTGCCTATGTCTAGTTTATCCACGACGTGAATGAGTTTCTGATGCCGCACGATCGTCGCACTTTGAACATCGATTTGGCGGACAAAGATATTCAGGGCATCAGTGTGTTGCTCAACTCCCTCTCCGCCGAGGACAACGTGCGCAATGTGCCTGTCGGCTATCGCCGGTGTCGCTACACCGACGAAAACTACCTGAAGTACTACAGTGTGGGTGCAAGCGAATCGTTAGCTATGTATAGAATTGATGGAGCCATTGCAGGTCTACTATCCGAGTTTGTGTCGCATGGAGTGCCGCATCGATCGCGCTCTGGCCCTCTGCAACTGCAAGCCCTTCTTCTACGTGGCAGGGCCAAAGCGAAGCATTTGCAACGTGAGGCAAATGGTGTGCCTGGCGCGCAAAAAGTGGCTGGAGAAACCCTGCGACTGTATGCCCCTCTGCAAGGAGATCAGCTTCTCTTTCTCCGAAACTATCAAGAACGACGAGGTAAGCCTTTCACCCTCTCCGCAGCTGCCGCATTTATTCGATCTTCAAGCAGGGCAGCCTCTTTGGCCTAAATCGCAGCTATATCGTCAGCCAGAGTCTGCCCAAGATGGGCATCAAGCGTCGCGTCATCTTCAGCACGGATCAGCTGATCATGTCGGTCGGCGGTGCCATAGGCCTCTTTCTGGGCGCCAGCTTCGTGAGCATATATGGGCTGAGCTACCTGCTCATGTACTATCTGGTGGTCAAGTGCAACTATCGACCTAACCGAATAGATCAAACACCGAACTAAAGTTGCTGCTAAAGTTCTTTACTGGGCCAGGGGTAAGTCAAATGGATATTGATTTGATATGCCTATATACAGTATATAGATATATTCTTGATCAGGATCAACACCAGATATGCTCTGAATCTTGACTCTATTCCTATTGATTAAATTTGAATAATGCCATAGAATGAAAATATATGCTCAAAGATCTATAATCTATAAATAATAAACACTCTAATGTTGATCGAAAATATAAATAATAATATATTATATACATATATATTATAATGAATGTTTATATAAATATATGCATATATTATATTATTGAATATTATTATTATGCATATAGTATATTATAATTATATATATTTATTTCATATTATCTACTTTAATGACAATTATAAAATGCTCAAAAAAATATATTTCAATTGGAATAAATTATAAATAAACCTTAGTTAAGTGATCTACTAATAAAGGTTTTTAAAACTATATTTTAATATTGCTCCCAGATGTAGCAACATTTATTGTTTCCTTATTTCCCAACATAAACTTAACGTTCGTTACTCTTAAACCAGTTTTACTTTATAATTAGCCTCTTTAAAATTGAAACACACACCCATTTTCGTTGAGTGTACTTAGCGTGCGTGTCCTCTGTATGTTTCATATTTATATATATATTTATTTATATGTGTTTATATTACATTTTTAAATAAGTTTACACACGCTTGCTTAAACCGCCTCGTGTCATGCCACGCCTCGCCGTGACCCCGCCAGCCCCTCTTGCACCGCGAATTATGGTAAGTGCGGCCAACACATTGCTCAGAAACAGGAAACCAATTCACCCGCCTCACCTTTCACGCCTGCCCCGCAGCCCAAAGCGCCTGTAACTGATTTTTATGGACGTGCAGTTTATTAAGGATACAATTATGGCTATAAACGTACATGTGTGTGTGTGTGTGTGTGTGTCTGTGCGAGCATAAGAGAGCTGAAAAGTAGCAAAGTTTTTACCAACAGCAAAGTTCGGCGTGCAATGCCAAAAAAAGAAAGAAACAATATTCTCGCAAATGAGCTAATGGAAATCCGAAGAGCTGAGAGAACTGCGGACTAAGAAGCCCATATACCCGATGACAATTCCAAGAAGAGCTCATGTTTATTTAATTATGATCAGAGCCGCATATATGCCACTTCAGATGATAAGTAAGTCAGACTAACGAATCTCAAATATGTTTAAAGTGGGCAGCATGGAATCATTGAAGGAGCTCTGTTATTATTGAACTCTCTTCGACTCAGCTGCTAGAGTAAACATTCTTTACTATTAGAAATAAGTTCTCGTTATATATTCTGTAAGTGGAGACTGCAAAGTTATAGTTGCAGTTAAGCTAGCTTATACTTAACTCTACCTCTTATAATCTTCGATGGGGGCTACTATTTCTACTACTTTTTCTACTACTATTTCTACTACTTTTTTATTACTGCTAAAATAATTAGTACTAGTCAACTTCTATAATAATTACTCCTACTACTCATGCTACCATTACTATTACTATTTGTACAACTGCTCATAAAAAATATTACTTCTCATACATCTATTATCATTACTACCACTACTGATACTACCTTTTCTACTACTTTTTCTACTACTATTTCTACCACTTTTTTATTACTGCTAAAATAAACAGTACTAGTCAACTTCTATAATAATTACTCCTACTACTTATGCTACCAATACTACTAATATTTTTACAACTGCTCATAAAAAATATTACTACTCATACATCTATTATCATTACTACCAATACTGACACTACTTTTTTTACTACTTTTTCTACTACTTTTTCTACTACTATTTTTATTACTGCAAAGATTTAAGATTTATTTAAAGATAAATAATAATTACTACAAATACTCATACTACTATTACTAATACTATTTCTACTACTAATTTTACTACTGTTAAGACACTAAAACACTACTACTCATACTTGTATTATTATTATTACTAATACTACTCATACTACTACTTCTCATACTTCTATTATCAGTACTACTACGCATCCTATCTGCCATCTACAAGACCCATTCAGATCGACCATTAAGTCTACTTTAAGGCGCCATCAAAATAGCCTCTAATAATGGTGAGCATCAATTAAGTGTGGAAGATAGCCTCAAATTGCTACTATTACATGTTGTCGTGCACCACTGCAGCGCGGTGGTGCGTGGTGGTGCCTAGGATTCACTTCCCGTGCCATTTGCGTGCATCCTTCGCTGGTAGCTCTCACTTTTTAGCGTTGCGTCTGCTGTTTAGCATGCAAAGCGCGTTCGCTGCGCCGGCAGTCGAGTGCATTGAACGCCCTTGTCGTAGGGGAATATCAATTCACAACTTTTTGGTCACTGAGACAGGCAGACGGGCAGCCGGGCAGCCATTCAGTCATGGTGGCAATTAGGGTGTGTCTACTGTACTTGCACAGTAGGTCAGTCAGCCAGTGTGTGAGAGTAAGGGAGACAGAGAGTGTTTTTGTCTACCCTCTCGGCCAATTGGCCCAATGTGAATTGCAATTTTGCGCTGTTAACAAGCTGCCAACTGATTTTTCGTACTTGCCACGCCTCCCGGCCGCCCACTCTCGTCAGCGCTCGCAAACAGATGGCAGCGAGTCACGCTTTTTGTCGCTTAATTTCATTTTGTTGCATTTAATTGCATTTGCCGGCTGCAGCAGCAACGGCGACGCCGACTGCGACTGCGATAGCGACAGCGACTGCGACTACGGCGACAGCGACCGCTGCGACAGCTGCTGCTCGTGCAGGTTCTCACATTCATTTCGGTCAACAAAAAATTTATAGCACATTTTTATTGCACTTCTTGCTGGCCATTACTTACCGAGCAAGGGCAGCCCAGGAGAATAATAGACTAACAGTTACCCTGTAATATTGTGTATAATTACTATGTTGTTCGATTAAGGACTTTCTTATCTGCGATATCTGAGATCGGTGATCGAAAAAGTTTTGTTGATGTGTATACGACGAGTAGATACCCTATAAGCTAAATATGATTTTCTATGTAACTCAACCGACTATAAGCTATGGACATACAGCTTATCGATAGTAATAAAATGAGTATTACGAGCTTAATGCAGATGATCAACTTATAGACTGGCTAAATATCCATTACCTTATACCCTGTAAATCAACAAGTCGCCTTCCATCCGCACATTGGACTCTCTCTAAGAGCTTGCAGGGTATCGCAAATGAATGTTTTGCGGTTTTCGTGCTGGCTTTTTCCGCTTTTGGTTTTTCATTGCACAACTTTGGTTTGGATTGGTTTGGCCTAATTGCAGCTGCAGCAGGAGTCGCGGCAGCAGCTGTTGCAGCACATTTGCATTTGCATGTATTTGCGGGCTGACATTTTTAAATGGATAATTATGGGTGAATATCTACCTGAGGCGTGGCAGCTCGCAGAAGACCCAGTCCGTTACCTCCTCCTGGCGCACCTCCCGATGGCTGGTGGCCAAATCGGCTTTGTTGCCGGCTATGACAATGGGTATATCCTGTAAACAGAGATAACGAGTTAGTCCTGCTGCAGACGGAGACAAAGCCGACTCGGCTATAATTGACGCACACGCACACACACACACAAGCCAAAGCCAGCAATAACAACAATGGGGGGCTCTGTAGCATTAAGCCCCCAAAGACTTTGGCCAAGCTCTGTGTACAGACGTCTTCGTGTTTTCCTTCGCTTTCTCTATTTTGTTTTTTGTTGTGTGTGGTCTTAATTGCTTTGGGCCATTGAAATTGGGCAACATGAGGGATTGTTGCCTGGTGCTCGGTGCCCGGTGCGTGGCTTTATTTTTTATGGGCGCGCTAATTGCATGCAAAATGCAAAAGGCAAAGACTCCACGCTCCGCTCACCTGAAAGTCGGCGCGCTGCTCGCGGATCTCCTCGAAGCACTGCTTCACACACTGAAAGCTGGGGGCCGAGGTTGTCGCGTAGACCAGCATGAAGGCGTGCGCCGTCGCAATGGAGAGGCGTCGCATGGCGGGGAATTGCATGTCACCGGATGTGTCCAAAATGTCCACCTGCAAACGACAATAACAACAACAACAACAACTATAATAATAATAAACAAACAGCGGCAACAAATTAAGGACTAAAAATTAATTAAATGCGCGTGTCAAAGTAGAAAACATATTGTATTACATGGCGTATGTGTAATATTTAAAGCACGTCACGCATACGCCGCATTGTGCGGTTAGCTTTTTGTGCGGGTTAATGTGATTTGCATTATTTCATTAAAGGCAGCGCTCTCGTTATAAGCACACTTCATACCACACACACACCACAATCGAATTTTCAGCTACAAAATGTGAAACGGCGAAGATTTTCAACTGCATATGAAAATATACATATATGCAAATGGATATATAGAAATATTCGCATCAATTCAGAATTTGTGAGACAGAAACTTTGAATTATATTGTATTACACGGCGTATGCGTGTTATATTGATATATTGCGCATACGCCATGCTGTGCGGTTAAATTAATTTATGAATAACAGTGCTTCATTAAATTTTAATATGAAATGCCACACTTTCGAATTGGAAACATTAAAATATATATAGAGTCTATTTAGGCAGTGTTTACTGTACTCGAAACGAACTCTTGAGAATTGGAATGTGTAGCACACAAACTTTGAATAATATTGTTTTACATGGCGTATGCGTGTTATTTTATCTACCACGCATGCTGTGAGCCTTTTTAATTTATTTCATAATCAAAAATTTCCATTATTTGATTTAACAATAATTTCAAGTTGCCTCCTCAAGAAGGGAATTTTATTTCACAAATTATATATATAACTTTGAATTGCACAGGCAGAAGTGTTTTGGCATTAAAAGTGGCAAACGGAAGAGCAGAAACTTTGAAACATATTGTAATACATGGCGTATGCGTGTTATTTGATATATCCCGCATAGGCCACATCACACGGCAATTATCAATGATTTCATTAGCAAGCATTTTCGATTTTCCAGCTCATTTTAAGTGCCACAAACAGTTGCCCCAAAAATCATTTTTAACTTTAACAGCAACAGCAACTACAACAACAACAACAGCAGCAGAATTTGCAATCTTCAATGCGAACGAGACTTTGAATTATGGCTGCAATTGATGCCTATGCAATTAAATTGATACAAAACGAATTTGATATCAATTTGTTTATGAATGCGCATCTGAATTTAACTCTCGACAAACACAGACATTTTGATTGCTAAATAATAATCAATTTCATTTCATTTTCCCATGAAAAATGCATTCTCTTTTTACATTCGTTTTTATTTGCAATATTTTTGTTATTAATACGCCCAATGTATGTGCTGAGGCTGCGCTTTTCGCTCTATTTCAATATTTGTGAATTTCTGCCATACTTTAAAGCAATTTTTGTTTTTTTCTTTTTTGTGGCGTTCGATTTGTGGCTTAGTTGAAGCTGTCGCTGGCTCTTCGTCGGCTTTAACTGGAGTTTTATGGCGAGCACGTAAAACACGTCTACAAATATTTCATATATTTGTTTGCCCCTCGCACAATAGCAGAGAGTCGTTTTTTTTTTTTGCTATGTCTGTCACGGAATGCGGAAAGTATAAAAGTATATTTATTTATATGAAAATATGTGTATTCATAAGCGCACATGCCAAATAAGTGGCAAGAGTCAATTCGATATGGATTTCTCAGAGTTTCTCGCTTTCCCTGCGCAAAACTTCTGTTCATGTATTATATTAAAAACAGGCAAAACACCTCTACAGCCAATTTGAAGCTACTTGATAGCCTCTTGGGGATCTAGATGAAAGCTGAACACATTCAGATTGAAACTCGGAAGCAGGCAAGTGAATGCATATGGCTACGTTCTTGAGCTATAAAAGATGCTTTTGACAAAAGGTGGATGAATATTTCAATATAGAGATGCATGAGTTAATAGACCAATTCGTCTAGTGTAATAGCTATATACTTTTAACTCCTTTGGGTATGCGGCGTAGTCTACTGGCAGTAGATATATGAACATATGTACTTTTAATGAACAGAAGCGTTTCTTAATATGTCTCTAATCCTCTATCATTATCTTTTTTCCTATAATAACATTCTCTTTGCAATCTGAAAGACTTTTTTATATTATATAGAGTTATATCTGTTTATCTATATATATTACTATTCCATTCATTTCGATTCGCTTTCGACATATTGTGCTTATAACTAAATTTTATAGCCTAATATTTAGCCCCATTCACAGCTGCTTATATTTATCTACATATTTCTGTTTCCATTTATATTCATCTGTCTGCTCTCATTTGCTTTTTCGCTCTTTGCTTATTTACTCTAAAATAGTTTTTCTATATTTTGATACGGCTATAAATTCTCATTCATATTCACACTCACACTCACATTCAATGTCCACCTGCTCCCCCCCACAGTGCACTGTAGGCTTCCTGTTTCTTTCTCTAGAGAGCTCCATATCTGTGTCTCTTGTTTCAAATGTCGAGCAGGACTACATCTGTTTTTTTTACGGCCATCATTGATGGCATTTTTCATATTCATTCCAAAGCTCAATTTGCATGTTGAGCACAAACGAGAGTCGAGCTCTATTTTTTTGTGTAGTCCGCAACAAAGCAAAAACTGTGCTTAGCAGATCTGCCAACTGTCATTTAATTTGGTATTTGAAATTGGGAATTTTAACTTTTGAGTTTCGTCAAAAGCACAAAACGTGGGCGTGGGCGTGGTTGTGGGCCTGGGCGGGGAGCAGAGGCTAAGTCCGGTTCAATGCAATGATGCCAACTAATCCCAGCTGTTAAATGCATATAAACACAGAGACAGACAAGCGGAAAGATAACGAGGGAGAGATACAGAGAGAGAGAGAGAGAGAGAGAGAGAGAGAGAGTGAGAGTGGGAGAGGGCGAGTCTGTCTGCGGTAGAGGAAGTGCAGGGCAAGCGAGTTGGCGGATTTCAGTCCGTTCTATTGTCTGAAATGTTGGCCATTGTTCGGCAATTTGTAGCGCATTGTTGCAGCGATCGCCGAAGTCAAAAGGCAACTTTATTATAAAAATGCGCGATTCCCCAACAATAGCAGCGAATGCTTTCTACATACATATGCGAGAGTGGTCTAAGAGTATTCAACTTTAAAAGTGCAGTTTCGAAATTGAAAAGAAATCTAAAATTGTTTAGACCTCCAATAGCATCCAATTAGGTTATAAAGCCAGAGCCGTCTGTGGTCTCATAAGCCACGCAAGTTGTGGTATCTCCTAGTCAGGCACTCGCTTACCGGCTATTGCTTCAAGTTGAGTTAGTGGCATAGGCGGATCTCATGTAATACTCCCATTTATAGCAAAGGAACATGTTTGAGGCATTTATCTACATACATATAGATTATATTGTGTTAACAACTTGTCGGGCTGCCCTCGCTTACTTGACCAAGGCTTTGCTGCATTGTTTGTATTCCAAATTGCTATTAAGGCCGCGCTATTTTATGGCCACAAATGTTAAACGCTCAAAGTTGTTGCGCCGTGTAATGTGCCGCAGCGGGTTTTAGCAACAACAACAGTAACAACGACAGCAAAAGCAACAACAATCTGTTAAACGTGACCCCAATGTTTCGGCTGCGCGTGTATGTGTGCGGGTGTTTGTGTGTGCGTGTGTGTGTGTGTGTGTGTGTGCGTGTGTGTGTGTGTGTGTGTGTGTGTGTGTGTGTGTGTGTGTGTGTGTGTGTGCATGTTAAGCAGCCACAAACTACTTTTCACAGGGAATTCTAATCCAAGTTGATTGCATTGAGATTGAAAATAAGCGCAGAACACGCGGCGTATGCGTAATTTAACATGGAATGCAGTTCGAATGAGTGTGAAACACACTGAGAGGGAGTCCACGAGAGAGAGAGAGAGGGAGAGAGAGGGCAAGTGAGAGTAGAAGACTCAGTGAGAGTGCAGTATAGTTATTCTAATGTGTAGAGGATATATATTTACTTAAGGAATGATTAACTGATTAATTGATAAATATATAGGTATACTCCTTGGCTTTTTGGCCAAAGATTAACAGACATATTATCAGTAATCAACCTGGTTGATTAGTTAGCCACTCCCGTTACTTATGTACAATTTCTTAATAGTAACTTAAGCAGCTTTTTGCCTGCCTTTCTCCTCTTCAACTTCAATTAAAATGATGCTCAACTCTCATTTTCATTGCACCAATCAAGCTCTCAGCAAAAAGGTCCTACTCAAATCAGCTCTAGCTATTATTTATGTATATTAAAATCTGTTCTGATTGCTGCACGTCGACTTCAACTTTCAAGCCACAAGCCAAAACAGAAAACAAAAACAAAAATAATGATTTGTTGCCCTTTTCGGTAAAAATTACAGCCACGCCCAGTGGCCATTACGGCACAGCTTATGGCCCACAGCCCATAGTGAGCCCAGAGTCCACATAGTCCTCTGACATTTTAGTCCAGTTACGAAGCGTTAAAACGAATTTAATTAAAACCAAAATTCCGATGATGATGATGACATTGTCGATGCTGCGGATGATGGCAGAGGCGACGCCACCGCCAGGAGTGTCAATGTCGACCTCAACGCAGTTTAGTCAACATCAATTTGGCGACCGTCGCAGTCATAGCAACCAGAGGGCAGCACAGATAGAGAGTGAGATGGAGAGGAAGCGAGGGAGGGGGAGAGGAAGAGGGTAGGAATACTGCTGCATACCTATTAATCAACTTTTTGTTACAAGTTTTGCGGCGAGCTGTTGGTCGTGTGCTAAGGCCAACTTTCCAAGCAGCAAATAATCAGCCCTGAATGATGTCCCAGCACAAGAGAGAGAGAGAGAGAGACAAGCAGGGGGCGTGCTCTACCCAGACAATATCCATAACATGTTGTGCGTCGGAAATTTTGCAGTTTTTGATGGCGTGGCGTGTAAATTTGATTAATGAGTGGAGGCAGCTTCCCACCAGCTTGTCGGCTTTTCTAAGCCTCGCAGCAGAGCTCATGTTTGACAGAAGGATATATGTAATGCACATCTGTATGTGAGTGTGTGTATGTGTGTGTGGGTGTGTGTGCGTGCTTAGCTACAGGCCAAACTATACACAAACTCATAGATTAACCCATTTGCCCATCATTTACTCACTTTAAGCGCACTCAATTTGCCTGCGAGCATCAAACATAAAATTTGAAATTTTAATGCGGAGCTTACTGAATGCTACTTAAGAAGCGATTCTATATATGGCACATATGTATATGTAGGTTTTTTCTATCTATCGGCGTCTCGCACTCTTTCTGTCTGCATAAAAATGTTATTCAATTTGATGTAGACAAGCGCTCTAATGCCAAGCAAGCTCTCATAACTTTGACATAAGTGAAGCACAACTCCAATTCTGGGTAGTGTATTAAAAGGGTAATCAGATTTTAATAGATTATATGTAACACATGGATGAAAGCGTAACGTATCTGTATCAGTCGATTTCCAACAGAGCCTCGAGAACTCAAGAACTAAAGACATTAGGGACATCATACGACGCAGTGATTGGGAATTAATTAACTCTCTTTTAAAATGCAAAACTTTTATACATATATTTTTGGGTCTAGTATATATATTTAAGAAAAATTTACCTTAGGACTATCTCTATTAATCTCTATATCTGTATTGTTAACTCTAGTAGAACTGGAAACATAAATTTTCCCTTATATCCCATCACTTCTACACAATTTGAGCGTATAGAGATGGATGTTCCAGTGCTCCTTATCTGCCTACTTAACCATCCTTGTGACAGTTATTAAAGCTAACCTCACATAGAGGCCTCTCTAGGCTCAGCCAGTAATTCATGGCGATTTCTGGTACTACCCAAACAATCCTTGTAGCTCTTGCTTAACTCTCCATCGCAATTCATTTGAATCAAAGCTCTCACACTAATAACTCGGCCCACTATCTGCTCATCTGCTGTGAGTCATATGCCAGTGGAAACTCAGTTGCATCCATTATGATTTAATTAGTGGCACGTTGCCACAACCCACACTTACACACTCGCACAGCCACACAAATTGTTGCAGCCGTTGCAACTGCTGCACTCAGAGTGCAACAATTGGAGCTCAGCGAACAACAAAATTGCAGTTTAAATGCCCGGGCAGGCAGCTAAGCCAAACACCCATAAAATTGTAATACAAATAAAGGCAAATGAAAAGAGGTGCATGTAAGAGTGCTCTCGTAGGCACTGAACGACTAGAAGATACCCTGACTTGAAGCCAAGGCTAAGTTGCGCTGCTCCAAGAGGAATTAATATTCTTTTGTGTTCATTAGATCTTATACTCTTATAATCTTTTACTCCACTAGTCTTCTACTCATCTAGTCTATTATTATTATATTTTTCTGTTCTACTCTTCTTCTCATCCTCTAATCCTAATCTAATCCTCCGGTACTTTTCTATGCTTTTACAGTCTTCGATTCTTCTACTCTACTCTTCTACTCATCTAGTTTTCCACCTTTCTACTCTTATTATATTCTACTCAGACTCTTAGACTCTTATTCTTCTATTCTTCTCTCCGCTTCTTCTATTCATCTACTCTTGTTCGACTCTTCTACTCCTGCCATTTCTAGCTTCTTCTCATATTCTTAGCCTGCTCTGCTTGTTACATTCGTTTTGGTAGTGCGCATCACATGCTATCCGAATCCTTTCGAAATGGGTTCCAGGCATAAAAAGTAACTGCTTGCTAAGCGTTCGCCTTGCTGGCCTCACTGTGCTGCTGCCTCCCGTGGGGGGATGGCAAGTGCAGAGGGGGCAGGTTGTTAACGGAGGGTAGCAGGTAAGCTGCTTCAATTGTTATCACGCGAGCAGCACTTAGGGAAGGTGTCCTCGTTGCACTCACCTTTAGGGTGACGCCGCCGAGGTCGTACTCGCGATTGTAGAGATCCTCGACGGTGGCGCGATATTTGTCCGTGTAGCTCTTGAATAGGAAGCGCTTGACAATGGAGCTCTTGCCGACTCCTGCGCCGCCCAGCAGGACGAGTCTAATGCGCTCCAGATCCGCCATTTTGTTGTAGCTATTACTGTATCTATTTCCAACTTCCGGCTGCCGGTATTAGACGCACTTGCTGCTGAGACAAATTGCCGCTGAAAAGGATTCTCAAATTGCGTTTGCCTTCGAATTGGATTTGTCCGTTGAGATTCTTAGCCGAGCGACTGCATTATGTGTACTTCAACTTGATTTTCGGCATTCTCGGCGCTAAATGGGCGTTGAGTGCTGGCGCTGTGGTGGGTGGGCGGTGGCGTGGCTGAGCGGCCAACTTCCGCTTTAAGTTGGCTGCAGCAACTTTCGACTTCCGCTTCCTGAGGAGCATGCAAACAAAAGACGCAAAACTTTAAAATCAAAAATCTCATTTAGCTCTCGCTCTCTATAGATATTTCTCTGTTTATGTTCGAGTGTTGATATTGTGGGGCTTTGTTTATTATTCTATGATAATTGCACAGTCTGAAAATCTGCATCAAACAGCAACAACAACAACAACTCCAGCAGGAAGGCATAAATGTATTGCTGTAAGTGTATATGGATATTTGCCATACAAATTGCCTTAACCTACAAACAGACTATAATCAAAATAACTCTCTCTCTCTATATACATAAATAAATATGTGTGCGTGTGTGTGTGTGTATCACTGTAATCATAATCTGGGCACGTGTTGTGCTTGAATATGCTGGCAAACAAACGAGGGCCACGGCATGCACCTGCAGTCGCAGATCAACTGGGCTTAACGGCGCTTCAAATACCCTGTAAAAAGCACAATTGAGTAGAAGGTCTTGTAGGTGTAGTGCCTTTGCGTGAGTGTAGGATATCAACTAGTCCTTGTTCAGCAGATAGAGAATAGAGAACAGAAAGCGAAAGCCAAAGTGAATCAGTAAAAGTTTTTACTCAGCCAGCAATGAAGCATGTCTGTGCATGAGTGCTAGCCTATCACAGGGTATCATAATCCAGCACACACACACACAGCTGCTCACACACGACTGCGGATAAGTGTGTGCGCCATTGGAGCGCACGAATTTGCGAGCAATGAAAGTTGCAAAAATGTTGAGGAAAATTGCAAATAAACCTTTCGAAAGGCAAATGCAGCTAAGAAGCCCTCGGTAACTCTGCCCTCTCTGCCCTCTCTCTCTCTCTCTCTCTTTTTGCACTCACTCCATACATTTATTTGTCTGACTAACTGTATTCCATTGCAATGCACATGCTAAGTGCTGCAGCCAATTCAATTTGCCATTAAAGCAACCGCCTTAAAGTCACTTTTTACCTGACTGCAGAAGTGCAGAAGCGTGAGCTACCTTGTCAAAGGCTGAGCAGCACCACCTGCACCACCTGCACCACCTGCTGTCTGTCTAATTGCAATTGCAGCGTGGTCTAATTACGTTAGCCGGCAAATGCAATTTGATGCAATCAGCTGAACGGGAACAGTAGCAGGAGCAGCAGCAGGAGCAGCAGCCGGATCGAACGTGTTCAGAGAGCATCAGACAAATTTTTCGATTATTTATGCCCAGGATATGGACGAAGTGTTAATTGCTTTTTGAATGCAGATCATACTAAAAGCTAAGCAAATTTTTCATGGGCATGTCATAAGTAGAGCAAGCATCGGATCGGGTATATTCAGCTGCGCAATGAGAAATTACAAGCTTAAAGAGCTAAGAATATAGATTAAAGACCATAATTCCCTGAGCGAGGAATAGTAGTCAATTAAAGGCTCTCTCTCTCTTCCTCTCACCCCGCCTATACTCCCCCTTTGCACTTGTTGGACGAGCACATAAAAGACTCAATTGCCACTTGGCTAACACCGAAACAAGTTGTCAAGCGGCGCTCAGGGCCGAAGAGCGAGCAATTGGATAAATTTGAAAATAGTTTAACAACTGCAGCAGCTGCAGCTGCAACTGCAACTGTGCAGCTGCAACTTTAACTGGAACTGGAATAGCATATGCATGCACACATACGTACACACGTATCTGTGTCTTCAGCTGGCCTCGTATGTGCTTTGGCTTTGTCTCCTTGCCTGGCAATTTGTTGAAGTTGTCCTCGGAAGGCAATTGAGCACCAGTTACCTGGCAAATTACATGAGTTGCACAATGCGCAGATGCAAATTGGATGCTCGCATCGCATGGCATTTATGATAGAGCAAACATAACACAGAGCGAGCGAGACGGACAGAGCGGGAGTGGGGAGTGTGTGTGCATTTAATTAAGTATGAGAGGGATGTACAATACGTATGTGGTATTCGAAATTAAGCTTAAGCTGCACTAACTGTGATGTGGCAGCAGTCACAGTTGATATTGCATATTACAGTAGTAGTAACTGTAACTAGCATCTATATATATGATTGTAATCGTCTAATCATAGAGAGCTCAGCTCGGCTCTGTGACAGATTAGCTCATGAAACAAACTCGCAGGAAATACCAGTCACAGTTTAGCAGTCACTGTTAACAGTAACAGTTACAGTTGCACCAGCAACACAGCTCATCTCTCGTCGAAACTTTGCAAATATCTGGCTGGCAGACCCCACACGAGTCAAGCACATTCATGCTAATTTATTTTAGTTTGTTTTGGTTTTCCACTTTTTCGCTAGAAAATTTTGTTATGAAAATTCTGCGCATTCTCTCTCGCTCAAATATGCGTCGGATGATTTAATTAGTTGACTCAAATTGCTTAGCATCTAACTTGATTGAAAAAGATTAGAGTGTGCATCAAACATCAAACCAGAAACCAATTTTGCGTATAAACAACTTTTGAGTACCCAAATATGTGTGTGCATAATTAGTATATTACTATTTAGACGAACTTTTAGCACTTGTGCATAGGTTTCGCTCGAAACGAGAATCAACCGCATGCAGCAGCCTATACATTGAATCATATTGTAGCCCACTGGGCGTATACCTAATATACATACATATGTATGTATGCTTGCAGCAAATGTTGGCTCTTCCAAATGTTTTCTCTCTCTCTCTCTCTCTCTTAATGAAATTCAATTGAGCTGTAGCCTATCAAAGTTCGGATATTTGCTGAATTCAGGCTTAAGCAAATTTTTTGTAAATTTATAAAAGCAGATTTTCAGTAAACAGAATTTCGAAGGCCAAACAAGTCGAAAGAGTTAATCATGCTCATCAATTGAGCATGAGGCACCCGAGTCAAGGTCATGCAAAGCAGCTCAGAGCCTTTCGAACATTTTGGCCATGACCAATGAATGCCCATATTTAATGACTCGTTTATCAATTGGCCGTGACTGAAACTAATGTATTTTATCTATATATTTCAAATACTTTCAGAAATACCACCGGAAGCCTTACTGCAGCTCTGCTGCCCTACCTGATGCTGAATGAAAAGGAGATGGAGTCGAAGAACTCTATGCTATGTGGCGATAAATTCCAAGTGATGTAAGTATTTTTAATATTGTATATATATATATCATATATTAAATTCTATTTGCATTTAGGACTCTGTCTGACGGTGCATGAAGTGACGAGCAAAGGCAGCAATAGTGAAAATAGTCAAAATTGTGGACAGCGGCCGCACTACGTCTTGTCTTCGTATGTATGTGAAGGTAAGTCAACGAAAATATACTCCTATCATTCATTACTAAATATACATATATCTCTTATACTCCCTCAGCTCTGGCCAATGATGAGATGTCGCCCCCACACAGCGAATGGAATTGAAGTACTTGAAAGGATTAATTTACCTAACTTTAGATAGATTTATATTAACTGTATATACCTCTACCTGTATAGATATAAACCTATAATTTTGGCTTAGCTTTTAACGACACTCGACTTAATATAGAGATCCTCATGTTTAATGAATTTTATTGTTAAGCTACAATAACTGTAAATAATCAATCTAAGTTGAATTTCAATCTATTTTTAAGCTGGAAATTCTTTTGTAAGTCAAATATATAGGAATAAACAGATTTTAAACATATAATGTTCTTAAATTGTAAGCAAAATATTTTAAATAAACAGATCAAGTTATAAAATAAATCATTGCGTTTTTATTTACAATTTGGTGTTGCATACTTTTGGGCATAAAATTGCATGCGTAAAAAACAAGAACTGTTGCATACCGACGAGGGCAGTTGGTTCCGCAGACCATTTTTTTATTTTTTTATTTAGTCTGGCAACCCTTTTGTGTGCTTATTAGCTATTAATTCTGCTATTAATTCTGAGATGTTGCCCGCACACAGCGAATGAAATTGGAATACTTGAAAGAATTAATTTCTCTAACTCTAGATAGATTTATATTAACTGTATATGCCTCTACCTGTATGATATAAACCTATAATCTTGGCTTTGCTTTTAAGGACACTCGACTTAATATAGGAATAAACAGATTTTAAACATAAAATGTTCTTAATTTGTAAGCGAAATATTTTAAATAAACAGATCAAATTATAAAATAAATCATTGCGTTTTTATTTACAATTTGGTGTTGCATACTTTTGGGCATAACATTTCATGTGTAAAAAACAAGAACTGTTGCATACCGACGAGGGCAGTTGGTTTCGCAGACCATTTTTTTATTTTTTTATTTAGTCTGGCAACCCCTTTGTGTGCTTCTTAGGTATTTATTCTGCCCGTTTGGGCGCGCTGGCTAACTTAGCTGTGCACAGCAGTGCACTGCGATTAGCTAATTTCGGCTCGAACACCAGGCGAGCAGAAGGTCGCAGAAGGCAGACCAAAAAATTAGTAGAAATATCGTATTGCTTACTTGCGAGCGCAGCAGATTTCGCTCTGCATTGAGTTTGTACGTAATTGTCAGTCAAATACCAGGCAAACAGAAGTTCGCAGAAAGTTGCTGAAGAAATATTTTTGTGTGCAAAAATTTTGTATTGCATACTTTTGGGCTGTAAATGTTTATCGCTAATAAGTGTGGCATACTTTCGGGAGGCCGTCCATTTTCGCAGAATCATTGTTTATGTTTTGTTAATTTGCGTTCAATAAACAAGCGAACAGCTGTTTGCCGCAGGATACAGAAAATAGTCCAAAAATCAGTGAGCATAATTTCCATGACACTCACGTTGCGCTGAAAGTCGAATTTTAACCAAAAACACCCAAAAGTACCAGGCGAGCAGCAAAGCGCAGCAGGTATACTAGAAATCTCTGAGGGAACATTTTTATAAAATTCCATTTCAAGGTCAACCAGCTGAGAGCCTTCAATGAGTGAGTCTCTGTGAATTATTGACGGCAGATGATCTGAGGCAATGACGTGGCCTGTAATAAAGAGGGCATACATACATATAACCATGACTGGAGTAGAGAAGAAGAAGAGGCTCATCAGACATCAGCAGCAGTCAAATATTACCCTAAAATCCCCTAAAGTACCAGGCGAGCAGCATAGAGCAGCAGGTATACTAAAACTCTCAGAGGGAACATGTTTACAAAATTCTATTTCAAGGTCAACCAGTTGAGAGCCTTCAAAGAGACTCTACATACACAACGGCAGATGATCTGAGGCAATGACGTGGCCTGTAATAAAGAGGACATGCATACATACATACGAGCATGACAAGATCATTTGCGAGGCTCATCAGACATCAGCAGCAGTCAAATATTAGCCTAAGATCCCCTAAAGTATCAGGCGAGCAGCATAGGGCAGCAGGTATACTAAAACTCTCAGAGGGAACATGTTTACAAAATTCTATTGCAAGGTCAACTAGTTGAGCGCATTTCAAAGAGACTCTACATACACAACGGCAGATGATCTGAGGCAATGACGTGGCCTGTAATAAAGAGGACATGCATACATACATACGAGCATGACTAGAGCATTTGCGAGGCTCATCAGACATCAGCAGCAGTCAAATATTAGCCTAAAATCCCCTAAAGTATCAGGCGAGCAGCATAGGGCAGCAGGTATACTAAAACTCTCAGAGGGAACATGTTTACAAAATTCTATTGCAAGGTCAACCAGTTGAGCGCATTTCAAAGAGACTCTACATACACAACTTCAAGGTTATTCTGCGAGCGAATCTCGCTGTTTTATTGACGGCAGATGATCTGAGGCATTGAGGTGGCCTGCAATAAAGAGGGCATGCACACATACGAGCATGACTAGAGCATTTGCGACTAGAAATGCTGGAAGAGGCTCATTAGACCCATTTAGACTGTGTCTTGTGTATCATTTCCAGCAGCATTGGAGTTAGCTGGAGATGATTTGGCTATATTTTATTGGATTATTAAATGCATATTTATTTCTATTTCTAATGCATATTTATTCAGCTCATTCAGAGTTTCAGAGAAAGTTTCAACTTTCAAGAAATTCAATTGAGCAAAGGGCCAGCAATTACATTGAGTTTGCTTGCACCTGCGCTCAGGCGTATACTTAATATTTCAATATTTTGCCAGATGTCAGCTTTACCAGGTATATATCAAGTTTCCATGAAAATTGCTCAGCTGAAAGGTATAATTATACCTGCTATTTCAAATTGCTGGAGGGCCAAGAGCGGAGGGAGACCGACTCAAGTATCAACCCTTTCTAATAATAACACTTATAATAATAGTTATAATTTAAGCTATGATTTCAATTTGTCCATCTTTTTGCGCATGGCTTCAAAGTGAAAGTTCTTGAGCAAAATTAATTCGATTCGCTTCACAGGCAAGGAGCGGGACAGGGAGAGGGAGAGGCAGCAGGGGACAGGGCAAAGGGCAAAGACAGCTAAAAGTTGAGCGCAACCTTTGCCATGTTTTGCTATATAAAATTTTAATTAAATCTACTAGGCCTACACACGGATAGCGAACAAGACACCAGCTGTGCAACAACAACAACAACTGGAACAACAATTGTGAATTGCTGAAGTGAACTTTGCATTGTGTTGTCATCGCCCTCGCCCCTCCCCACTCACCTCACGCTCCATGCCCTTCGCCTTTCGTCTCGCTTTACATTTTAAAGCAACTCAACGACTGCAAAACTTGAATTAATTTCTTGTTTTTCTCTCTGCTGTTTCTTCAGCCACAAATAATAATAAAAAGAAGAAGCAGCAGAAGAAGAAGAAGTTCAAAAATATGGCTGTTGTTGACATTTCCTTCTTACGTTTCGTGTGCCAGGCTCAAAAAATAAAAAAAAACTTTTGTTTGTATGAGTTTTTTTTTCGCCTCGCTGAAAAAATAAGATGTGAGACTTTTCCCCCTTTTCATATACCATTTTTTTTATGTGCAATCAACTTTTGTTTTCGGCCATATTCTTTTTTCTTTTGGCCACATGTTTGACAGATTTTTGTATGCTCGCTCACAGACTCGAAGCGAGTTGATGCTGCCCAAGAAGCTCTGGCTAGCTCCACTCTCTGGCGCAACTACTCCTAGTCTGCTTGACATTTGGGGTGTCTACGACTCATCTGCGTATGCAGACACCTCTGCCCAGCTAAGCGAGCATTAGGCAGCCAGTTAGGCTTGACGGCTGCCATTTCCTATTGATGGCTGCGGTGCGCCACTGAGAGCTGCTTACAGATTACAATGCTGGCATTGGCTGGGCAAACACGATGCCATTCAAAATGTCATCAAAAGCACATTTGTCACCTCAGCCAGCCGCAAAGTGGGCGCTCACCGGCTGCCAGATGCTCTGCCAAGAGCGCAAGCCGATAAGGCTTGACTACTTAATAGAGCTCATTTCTGGTGGAAACATTTACTTGTATTCCACTTTATGGCAATTGCAATGCAACTGCAATAGTCTCTGTCTTTATATGCGTGCAAGCCAATATACCCCGTTTCCAGCTGTGCAGCTTGTTTGCCAAGAAGTGGCACAATAATGGAGCTGCACTCAAGGATTGCTTTGTGTGCAACAACAATCGTCATGCCCCAACGCAGAGCACGATAAAAACCGACAGACGAGCACTAAGGCTTAAAAACTCAACTCTGACACACACACGCACACCCACACGCACACACACACATATATAGGGGGATTAGAGAGCTGACATTGTCATATATACAATATGTGCGGGGCCTGACCACGACTTATGCGTCTGGCAACAGCTGAAAGCAAATGCTGAACAACACAGCAACAGCTAATGGAACTGCACACACACACACATGTGTAACCACACACACACACACGTATGTAAAATTTATAAATATTCATTAGCCTAGTTTATTAAAATGCCTGCGCCGAGATAGATGAGAGTCGCAGCTGTATCATGTAGAAGTTGGCAACCCACTCAGATACATATACATATATATACTTATAGATACATAGTTGCATGTGTATGTGTGTGTGTGTGTGTTAGATATTAACTACTATTTCCGCCTGATCGCCTTGACTGACAGCCCTCGCCTCGCACATTGCTGCAGTCGAGCCGAGTCGAGTCGCGTCGAGTTAAATATTTTGCCAGCCTCTCGGCTAAACTGTTTATGGCTTAAAGCATCGCTGCGTTTACTGTTTACTTCGCTCTCGGCCAATTTTGTTGCTAACTCATTACAGCAGCAATTAATTATGGCGGCCGAGCGGCGGCAGAAGCTAAAACGATTTGCGGTCAAGGCATTCGAAAGTTATGCCCGCCCCTGAAATGGGGTAGCTCAATTGCGACAGTTTGATCAGAAGTCACTGATAATAAATCGATTTTGAGGCACCTCAGCATTAGTCTTATTATGGTTGCAAAGCTCTTAATGATTATTGCATATTAATCATTATTCTTCCGTCCTCAGCTTTGTCCTTTACCTAACGATAATTCTCATCTTAATCCCATCATCATTGGCATTGCTAATATCATGATTATTGTCAGCTTAATTCATTATATATTCTAATTTATATTTCTATATAATATATTTTCAACCCTGCTCAGTTCAAGTCGTTCAAGCCATCTTCTGTCCAAGTACAGGGTATAAATAGTTCGATTTATAGTTTCAGCCTCATTACATTTAATTTAAGCATATTTTTTGTTTATGTGGATGCCATGTGGCATTTGTGGCGCTTAAATCATAAAATCCGCTTTTTATTGTTGCATACAGAGGCAGAGTGAGAGAGAGAGAGAGCGGGAGAGAGAGCGAGCATATGGCTAAAAACTGTGAGCAAATTAAGTGCAATTAATTTGTACTCTTAATGGAGTCAGAGACCACAAGCAGCAATAAACAAATTATTTAATGAGCCTAGTGTATGCGTGTGCATGTGTGTGTGTGTGTGTGTGTGTCAGTGTGTGTGTGTATGTGCAGCTGTAGCATAACTTAGTTGTAGTTGAGCTCCGTAAGTCAGAGGCTGACTAAAAACCGAAGCCAGCAGTCCTGCCATTAAACCAGTTAATGATGATGGCAGATACACACACACACAGTGTCTCTCTCTCTCTCTCTCTCTTTCTCTCTCACACAGGCAGGCAAAAGGTAGGCGGCCTGAGCCCAGGCAGCATTGGAAGCCTTTTATTTCTGGTTCAATGGTGTGCAGAAAATGGGTCACTAACTGATACTTATTTATACTAATCACAGAGAAGAGCATGGGGTTGACTGCAGAGTAGGGTAGCTGCGCCCTCTCTCCCTCTCTCTCTCTCGCTCGCTGCTGCTGTTGCCTTAAGTGTTATTAAAAACTTTTGTTGAGCTACCTAAATTTAGCTGCCAAATGAGCTGCGCTGCAAAATTTTGCCGTCTTCCAGCGCATTGCTGAGTGCTTCTTCTTCTTCTTCTTCTGCCTCTTCTTCTTGCTCAGTTGGTACTTCCTCTAATGCAGCTGCTTGAGTCTTGGCCAACTCGATGAGCAGCATTTCGCATGGCTGTTGCAATTTGTTGCTTGGGCAGCTAATTGGATTTGAATTGTTCATAATTAAATTTGTGGAAATCGTTGCGACAGATCAAAGCTAGAGTTGCAAGGACAGAAGTCTGATGAGCTAGTACATACCCATTATATTCTTCATTCAGTAATCATCGTATACAATCAGCGATAGACTTTCGGTTCATCGACTGCATTGTAATCTAGCTGAAGTTGGCGAAAAATCAAGGCAAACTGTCTATACTATTGCTGATGTGCTAGTAGATACCCATTAGTCGTAATCTATATTAATTTCCTCACCTAAAATACGGTTTACAATCAGTAATAATGCAATCGCATTTATCTCTGCTCATCAAGAAAACATTTCTGTATTCCGCACCCAATGACTGACTGGCAGATATCCAGTATTACTTATGGGATTTACGGGCTTTTTACTCTGAGCTGCTATAATCTAAGACCAACTCATCTGTGAGGGAAATTTTATATTGTAATCAGAAAACACTTTTTGAAAAGGGGCAAATAGAAATGCTCGGGATTATGTTGATTGACTGCCAGATACCCAGCATTTGTGTTATAATTTACTTACTTTATCGGCTTACAGCTCTGCAATCAGTTTACAACTTATCCAATCGCATTTGTCCTTTGAATCAAAGTGAAAGTCGTACAGAAGCAAGTGTTTGATAGACTAGCTCATACCCAGCATTTGCTGCCAGCAACGTATGTAAAATAGTCAGGCAGCACTACGAAAGGAGAGAAAGGCAAATGTTGACTGACTAACAGATACCCGGCATTATCTCTCATGTGCTCCCCATTTAGTCTATTAATTTTGTTGGAACTCTCTAGGTGACACTTCTCCATATCATGTAACGAGCTCCATATCGTCTCCTGCAACATATATCCAAATTGCAGGGCATTAAAATGGAAAAAAAGGTTCATTCCTGGAACTTTTTGCAAGACGAGTTTTGCGGTTCGAAAGATCTAATAAATTTGATTGCAATCGAAGCGTAAAAGCCAACGGGCAAAGTGAAAAGCACGAAAGAAAGAAAGAAATAATAAAAAAGGTCAGCAAACTGTGTGGGCGGGTGCTAGAAGCTAGAGGGCAGCAGTGGGGCGCGGGGGGCGGGTAGTCGTGGCTAGCACTAAAATGAATGCAAAAAGTTAATCAGGCGCAAAATGAAATTTTGCAGCTGCTTCGCTTCATTGCAATCGCGCCCAGCAGCCATCCAGGCAGCTAGCGGAATAGTTAAGTTCGCCCAACTAGTTGTCCATGTTGCATGTCACGTCACGTACGCTGTCGGTGACGTCATCGACTGTCAACGCACAGCTGCCACAGACTGTGGCCACCGCAAATTGAACACAAACACGGGCCAGAGAAGACGTTGACTGCGCTCCTTTGTGCCCCTCGCCTCGTGTCCTCTCGGTTCGGGCATATGAGCATCATCATTATCGTCGCCAGGCACATCGTCATCATTATCATCGGCATCGCAGCGCAGACATTGCGATGGCCTTTGATGCTGCCGCACGTACCCACAGTCCACAAAAAGCCAGCGAACGGGGCTCTCGAGAAGCAACTCGACGTTAGCTTCAGTCACATGTGTGAGTGTGTGTGCGTGTGTGTGTGTGTGTGTGTGCGCCATGTAGGTTAATCGCATACACAAAGCCAAATGTGTGCGCAGTTTTTACGCCAAGGATTGCATTGGCCACAACTTTGACCCACTTAAAGAGGTGAAACTGAGTAAGTGTGTCTGTGTGTGTGAGTGTGGTTGTGCTTGTGTGTGTTTCTAGCAATTTGGGCAATTCATTTGTGTTTGCTCAAGTATGACAAGTGCAATAAAAATTGATCATAATAGAGCATACATGAACTCAAACAACACAGCCAAATGACAAATTGTTGCAAGACACACGCCCACACACACACAACCACACGCCCACACACAGACACAACCGCACGCACACAGAGATAAGTGTTGCTTGCATTTATCAAATGTGCACAGTGTAAATGACGTGAATATATAGATATATACATACATAAATACATATACATACATACTTACATATGTATATATGTATGTATAAGTATCTGTGCCCGAGTCCGCTGTAATAGAAACTGTTCTAAAAATTGCATTTTATGATATTTCAAAGGGCGCAGCGAAGCGTTAAAAGGATATAAATTTACGTATATGAACGAATATTAAATTGTACTTCACGTGACGAGGACAAGGAGAAAATACATACATATATTTAAAATAACCAATATATGCGAGAATATACTGAAAAGAACTTGATTTCAATTTAAGTAGATCTATTCAGAATTTCCCTATTCTTATGAGTTGCTAAGATATGTATGTAAAATTTCGCTGGATTGATAATATACTACATAAAAGATGGGTAGATAAAAAATCATCTTAAAATATATTAATCAACAAATCATTTACCACTTAATGCCAAGTTTAGTAGGCATACCTTAACAAAGAAAGAAGAAGAGCCAAAAGCAGGAGAGAAAGGGACAACTAGATGTACACAAAGTATTTCTTTTCTATGACATTGAAGCACTTTTTGTATAAATAAATACAGTATATCTATATATGTATGTAACCCGAACTTCCGCATTCACATAAATTGTAATAAAGATAATTGCAATTTAATTATTTTTCTATGAGCTTAGCATGGGAATTGTTTCTAGGGAAAAGCCGCACACAAACAGCTTTTGCCATGCGCATAAATCATTTGTTAGCAAAAAAATACATAGAGTATATTCCAGGGAAGTAAATGAGTTTGTGATATAGAAATATATATATATGTATATGTATACATATATACTTTGGTTACTTCTCTGTCTTATGCATAATTAGCATGCATCACAATTTTCGTATTCATGAATTCTGTTTACATGGGCTTTAAGCGGAAAATTCATTAGCTACTTCAAAGATTGTAACGTGCCTGGAATTTGTGCACCTATTTGCCCGGACGTATTTCAATACAAATGAGAAATCTGCATTGTCAAAGAGAGACAGAGGGGAAGGAAGAGGGAGAGCAGCAACAGCTTTGACAGATAAATTGAGCTTATTTATCAAAGTTTTAATTAAAAACTTCATAGCACAAGCAGCAGCACACGCAGAGAGTCGTCTCTAAATTGCTAAGTGTGTAATTACAACTGATACGACAACAACAACAACAACAAATCTGCACACCTTGAGGCTAGAAGAAAAAAAAGCAAACAGTTCAGCAATTGTTGTAGATGAATCCTATTTGAGCATCATCATCATCACCATCACCGTCATCATCAGCATCAGCATCGCTCGACGGAAACGGAAACGGAAACAGTTCGCTGCGCCCTTTAATGTATGCAGCAGCAGCAACACAACAGAAAATTAAAATAAATAAAATTCACACAAAATTGAGTTAGACTTAATAAACACGAATGCCCAAAGCACCAGCTGCTGGCAGCTGCAAGTATGAGATTGCTTGATACTGTCTCACACTGCTCACACTGCTATCTCTCTCTCTTTTTCTCCGTATTTCTTAGCGCTTCGCTAGCTGCTTGACTAGCAGCAACAGTGTTGACAGTGTGACTGTGTTGAATGGAGAGCAAAGAGTAGAGAAAATATAAATAATTATAAAAATATTCATAATTAATTTAGTTATTTCTTACTGTTGGCTTTGAAAATTAAGAAAAAAAAATCTCAATTTATTTTCATTTATATATTATTATATTTGCTTATTACTTTTTAAAAAATTGTTGTTTTAATTTTTTTTTAATTTTTATTTATTTACTCACTTTTATTATCTACTATCTATCAATTTTTATTATTATTATTTTTTTTTTAATAAAATATTTCATTTTACCTTTAAGTTTACTTTCATTAAATCTTACTTTAAGCATGCATATATGTAGCTAGAAAATAGCCAAAGGCCGCCAACGCAAAAGTAACTAGCTATAACATTCCGACTGCCCGAGGCACAGCACATGCCCGTTAAGCACAAAAGTCGACAAATAAATATAAAAATGATGCTGCAAGAAGACGAAGTACTAGACGTAATAGAGAGAAGCGCACAGAAATTCATAAAGCGCGCTTTACGCGTGGCTGAATTTAACGGTGCTGCGGAGCCAACAAAAGGGAGCAAGTAAAAAATACGCCAACGACTGGCCCCGATCCTTCCAGGAAGCAAAAAATTGCAAGAAAATCACAAACAACATTCCGAGCATTACAAAGGCCACGCACACAACAAAAATAACAACAAAAGAAACTTGTAAAACGTACGACAGGAACGCGCCGAGAGACACACAAATAAACAGAAAGAGAAACAGAAACCGAATCGGAGATGGGAACAGCAATGGGCGCAAATGGGAACAGCATAACAAGCATTGTGGCAAAAGCCGCCAGCACGCACAACGACAACAACTTAAAGACGAGCGAAATGAGAAATGAGACACAAGCGAAAACAAAAACAAAGATGGGAACAGCTATAAATACAGAAGGGGTACTGCTGCAATTGGCTCAGCTGATGGCAATGGGAACAGCTTTAAAAATAGAAATGGGAACAATTGCTGGCTGTGTGAACAGAATGGGAAGCAGCGCATTACACGCACATTACAATACAGTCTCACTGAGCAATGGGAACAGCGTAAGGGAAGAGCGTAAGTCAAACGTAAGCATTTATCAAAAACGAAAACAAAGCTGGGATCAGCAACGAGTACAGGCATCTGAATAGCAACAAAAGAGCAATTCATTTGGCAAACTGAACGAAATTCTCACAAATTGCGCACTTAACGTTCACACAAAACTAGGATATTTATAGCGAATCTTCTATTTCAGAAAACACACTTCAAGTTTAGCTACAACTTATTCTGAAAATCTTCAAATTCTCAGAATTCATTCATTCACACAAAAAGCGAGAAAAAACGGTAACATTAATAAACTTCTGAAGATGATGATTTCCTTTGATTGACGTAAATTACAGGTAATATAACCCTGTAACTGACATTGCCATGATTTTTGCGATTTGTGTTGGTTCTTGGAAGCTTTGGCGTTAAATAAAGTTTACTGAAAATTTAAAACTTTATGTGAATTTTATTATTATTATATAATAACGAGGGCAGTTTCAGATATATGGTCAATCTGTTAGAAAACGTTTTTAACCACAATTTCTACTTTTTATCTTCATTTGGAAACTGTTCAAAGTAACCTCGTGTAAAATGAATTTATCTTGTGTTGGGAATTAAAATGAAAATGAAAAGCATTGGTGGAAAATTTCTCAAAGTGCAAACCGGAAAAGAGCAACACGAAGCAGCCGGCGGCGTTGACAAACAGACAGACAGACCGAGCGATGGACAAAGAATAAAGACAGAGAAAGAGAGAGATATACTGTGAAAGGGAAAGCGAGACAAACATACACTGAGTCCGGGCAGGTTGGCCGAGGCGTAGATCCGCCACAACAACAACAACAACATTTAACAACCAGAACATCAACTAAGGACAAAGTAAAAGCGAAGTCCCTCGCTCCCGCATCGAGTGAAAGAAATTTAAAATAAATTGCGAAATGCCAACAAATAAAAAATGTTTAAAGTGAGAATAGAAAAAAAAGCAGAAATACTTCTGCAGTCGAGCATAACTGATTGCGTGATTCTCGTTCGTATTGCATAACCCCGCAATTTAAAATTCTGAAATTCAAGGCATATATTTGCTGGGAAAGCAGAAGCGAATATACTCTCTTTGTCAGCTCGAGAACGTGCAAGAAATACGCCCATGCCAAAGCCCCTCCCCAGGCCATGTTGCGCCGCATCCTGTTGACCCGAGTTGATTTTTTTTTTGTGGGCGCTACAGTGAAGCTTGGCCAAGCCAGCGGATGCTTATAAAGAGATTTGTCTGTCTGGCTGGCATCGGGCAGCAAGTTGAAGTTGTTGTTGTTGTTGTTGCTGCTGCTGCGGGCCATGTCGCCGCCTATAGCTCCGCCTTGATGAGCCGCTGATAAGTGTCATCACAATCAGGATTACGATAATATTATATAATGTTCAAATCGTTAGCTTCGATGGGCAGGCGGCTGTTATGTCTTCTCTCGCTTCCTCCGTTTCTCGTTTGCTTTGATGAAGCTCGTAGCCAATTTGTTGGTCATGTAAACAAACATCCGCGGAGTGTAAAACACGATTTGTACAAACATTGAAGCAGTGAAACATTATTCAAATCTGATTTCGATTTGTGCTGTGCTTAGGCTGTTCAAGCATTCAATTGAGATTGGCCAATAAAAACTGTTACTTCTGCTATGGAGAGACAAGCTTATTTAAGCATTTTCTCTTAAGAAAATCAAGCCTCTTAAGTATGTGTTAATGAGCCCTTCTACAGTTCGACAAGAGCATTTAATATTCGACCATACCACACTCTGAACATCCATAAATGAAACTTCAAACACTTTGGGAGCTTCACCCTCGCGTAAATATATTTATTCGTTATTAATCCCTTTAACTGTCTGTTAGGGCATTTGGCATTCGACTCCCCTCTCACACTCCCGGAGCTCAATCAGAAACTCTTTGACAATATTGAAGCGATTGCCTTTTTAGGCCGGCTCTTATCTTTTGAGCCTTTTACAATGTGGGGCAGGGGCTTGGCCATAAATAAATCCAGAACGGCCCCAATACCCGATACGCTCAACTTTTCCAGGCATCGGCTTAAGCACCACTCGTAACGGCACTCTTTCAAGTGTCCTTCATTAATGCGTCTGCTTTAATTGCGCCCAGCTGCAAAATTCCGTTGCCTACTTTCGAGCGCCTCGAATGGCGCCATGGCATTTGATTGGCAAAATTTTCGTTGCCTACTTTTGAGCGCTGCGATTTGATATCTCACGGACTGCCGATAGAAAAGTAGAATAAAATCAACTTTTAGCTATGCGTTCAACCACTTTGCATAGCGGATACGCGAGCTTATTGATTGCTTTGCCAGTGCCAATACAAAATACATATACATATATATATATATACATATATATTTGTATGTGTATGTGTATGAAAATTGAGCTGCAAAAAAGAATTGGGAGTCAGGCGCAGAGGAATTCACAGCTCGTGGCGGTTGAAGCTGTGTGTTTGGCAGCAGGAAGTTAAGCTGAGATTGCCAATAGCTAAACAACAACAACAACAACAGCAACAAGTTCACAGTGTAAGTGCGACTTGAAGATATCCTTTAATAAACCAATTGAAGGATTGCGTTTTGAGTACCGCTTGACAAAATCTTAATGGCGGAACTTCCATGACAAGTGCGTTATTGTAATTAGTGATACATAATATTTAATTTCTCTTCACATTATCACTCCCCCTCTCTCTCTGTCTCTTTGGCCAACCCAATCACAGCTTTTACCCATTTATAGGGTATATACAAATTTGTGTTTTTTTTCGTTAGTCTTCTCGTGTGCCTGACTGACTTGGCGTCGCATATGGCGCATTTTACATTTGATTTTGTTGGTTTGTGGTGCACAACTTGCTGATACCCTGTAAGCACCGTGCAATACGCTAAATAGAAAAGTTTGTGTCCTTAGGCGAATCGAAGTCAAGTTATAAGTAAACTTTTGCTTTGTATTTCGCTTTGATCTACTCGAATCGACCCCTTTTGGAATTGGCGCTATTTAAAAGGGTGAATTGCATAGCGAACGAAAAGTTTAGCTCCGACTGTTTATTTGACAAACAACGGAAGAGTGTGGGGCAACGCAAAAGTTTGCACTATGTTTGCGGCCTGTTAGCTGGCCACCAAGGCATGTCATCGTCAATGCCACAGTTGCTGCTACTTTTACTGCCACAGTCATTGCCACTGTTGCTGTTGCTGCTGTTGGCTGTCGACTGTGGGCAGCCAAGCATGAGCCGGCAGTTCAGTTGGCCAATGCTTCCTTATTAAAAATGGCCAATAGAAAGCGACATTCGAGTGCTGCCAGCTGCCAGTTCGACAGTTTTGTCAGTGACAGTGCCTGCCACAGCGCATTGTGCCACTGCCACCTGTGAAGGCAAGAGAAGAAGAAGACGCTTCGCTCATGCACTGTGTAAATGGGAACGAAATGCATATTCATTCTTTGATCGAGGCAGAGCAGCTACTCTGAAAGTTGAAGGTAGATTGTCAGTTACAGTGATAGACGGAGAGGCAGAGATAGACAGAGAAAGTAAGCGAGCGAGACAGTGAGAAGCACTTTCCATGTGCAGTTCACAGAGTTCATGGCATTTAAGCGAGACACATAATCAGCGGTAAAGATGTAAGCTGAAAAAAGAATGCCCAAAACAGAGAGAAAGGGAGAAGTAAGCCACCTTGCACGGGGCTTTAAAAAAATAATTTGATTGATTGAAGCACAAAGTTTTCTTTATGAATGAAGGCCTCATTGTCTCGATTACATTTCCAGAATAAGAGAATAATGAAAGGAGGGAATTAAGGAGACTTTCCGAAACCAAGGCTGGAGATGCCAAGAATCATTAAGGAAATTATCGGAAGAACAAAGAGAAGAGAGTGAGGAAAAGGGAGACAGAGATGGAAACAGACAGACAGATAGAGAACAACAGATACAAGGATAAAGAGTAGGAGCAGAGAGAGAGACGCAAAAGAGGAGAAAGAGCTGCTCTCCCTCTCTAAACTTTGCCCGTCACATCTCCAATTTTGCATTTAAATAATTCCGAAATTTTAGATGCCTTGCCTTAACAGAGTATTGCACAGTCGGTACTCGCTGACTTGGCCCAGTTGCGCTTTGATTTTCCACTTGATGGAGTGCAAATAGGTAGCTAGCATCGCATATCGGGGCATCGCATGGCGTCGCCCTGTGCAACGGGGCGTATTATCAAATTATAAACATTTTGTGTTGCAAATGCATTGTTAATGGGCGTGGCGCAAGCAGCGACAGCGCTTTACCTCCTAATTAGTAGTCGTCCATTTATGCACGTTGTCTACTATGCATTTCTCACACATTATCTATTCAAAATTTGATATCAAAGTTATACATTATTATACATATATACATATACAGCCATATGTATGTCAGTCACGCATCTGTTTTCCTCAGCAATTATACAAATTGTCGTCAAGCATTTTTGCTGTTCATACATAATTTATAATTCTCAACTGCGACCATTAGAAAACATCAAGTTGCGAGACGTGCTTGAAAACGTTTTGCTCCAACTACCCCCGCTCTTTCTCTGCTCACTCGCTGTCGCCGTCTCTTTCTCTAGTTCTCTTGGGGCATTTTGTCGCCAAGTTGAAATTGCTTTTAATAAAATACAATTTCTGTTTGCCAAAAGCTTTGGCCCACATTCCAGGAATACTCAAACTGAACATTATGTAGTCATTAAGTGCCATCAAAAGACGCGCTCACACACACACACACACACACACACACGCACAACTTAGACTGCTGAGGAAACTTGTTGAAAATTTCAATAAACTGTTGGCTTAGAAACAATCAAAAAAGTGCTTGAACAAAAATCTGCCTGACCATTAAATACACACACACACTCACACATACAGTCTCTCTAAAAAGGGATACTCAAGCAATCAGATGTTTGTGGCATTTTAATCAATGCCTGGTTAGGGCAGAGGCCAACACAAAAAAGTTCAAGCAGTCAAACACAGCCATAAACACAATGTCTCCATGTGTGTCAATGTGTGTGTGTGTGTGTGTGTGTACAGGTGTGTGTGTGTGTGACTGCTTTGTGCATGCGTTATATGTGAGAGATTTCTATTAGAGCTGTGAAATTTGTTTCAGTTCACGTTGCACTGGAAAAGTTCATTAGAATCAACTAGAGAACTAGTTCGAAATTCGTTCACGGGATTATGTTCCAGATTAAATGGGAATATGTACATAATTTTGAAGTGATTTCATATGCAGCTGTGCCATTTACTTTAAAATAGTGCTTGGTTCATATGAACTAGTGAATGAATTTTTAGTGATAAGCTATTTTAAGGAACTGCCAGAGATTCATGATAATGAATAATTTATAAGAAGAGCTGTTTCAGTATTTAAATATGATCTATAGCAGACTTCTGCTCAGCTCACGAGTCAGTAATGAACAAATCGAACTGGAACTAGCAGCACTCATATCTGTAGAGGCTTTCACAGTAAGGTCTGGAGTGCGGCCAAGTGCTTGATGCCCGAAAAAGAACAAAAACTATTAAAGTAAGTGGAAATGGGCGCATTAGAGCGCACACACACACACTCACGCACGCATAACAGGCCCCAGGGACGTAGAGGCGCTGTGGAGCGGGGCGGATGAGTGGACAGGGGGGCGCCTGTCTGCCATTCAAACGCTTGAGCGCTTCGGGCTGGACAGACGGAAATAGTGGGCAGCACCCTCTACGGAACCTTTTTATGCGCTTTAAGTTCTTTTTATGAAAACATAAAAATAAAATCGTATTAAAAAATAAATGTGAACTCTGAACTGTAAACTGTGAACTGCAAAAAATAATTTTCGCTCTCAGATTTTTGTTCATGGAATTTTTATGTGATTTTCGATTTCCATTTACAGTTTGCATTGCAATGCCCGCCCATTGAATGCTAGAGCAGTATATGGACGAGCACTCTCTGGTAATCTCTTCCAGCTTAAGGAACGGAATCGAGTATGCTTGACTTCAGTCAGTAATGCTTCAATTGATTTAATAGTTCTATTATCCATTCAGATATACATATATGATTTAATTATATTTTATATATTATTTATCATCTTCTATTTCATTTCTCTATAAGTGACCTTCTTCCCGCTAGCTGAGCGAGTATCTGGCAGTCAGATGCCACCCACTTTTGATGTGCGATTTCATCTCCACGTAACACGCGGCGTATGCGTAATATGCAAATTGCGAACAGGGCTTACGCCCTCGCTGGCAAAGGGTATTTGAAGTGACTCAGCAGGCGTGATTCATTAATAAAGCGTCGCAAACGGCGAACTCAAGTCACTTGGGGCGTGGCATTTGGGCTGCTTCATTAGCTGCATTAGAGACGTGCCCAGAAGGCTCCGGCCCAAGGCGTTGACCGACAATAAAATGAACAGCATCAAATGCAGAGCCTCTCCAAATGCCACAAATATAATTAATGACAATGGTCACACATAGAGAAGAAGAGGAAGAGGAAGAGGGAGAGAGAGCGAGAGGGAGAGCGCTCTTGTTTGTCTATGACAAATGTGGCGTGGCCTTAACTCTGACAAACTTTAATGGAAGCTCAAATGAAATTTGTGTAAATGAATATGCGTAACCACATAAATGCATATACATAATATGAACATATTTATATATCTATATACCGGCTAGTCGGGCCCGGATATAACGCTAACTAAGTGCCGCATTTGCAGCATCCGGTCTAGACTTGATTATCCTCAGCTTCACTTTTGGCCCACGCTGTGCGGCTGGCCAGGCGCCATCTAAGGCAGCAGCTGCTCCAGCCAAATGAGCTGCTTACTTGGGGATAGAAGAAAGTAGGCGAACGGGCATGCACGACCGAGCAATGCATTGTATGGTAGAGAGAGAAAAAAAATGAAAAAACAATGTGGAAAATGGGAAATCTGTAACAGAAATGAAAAGACTTTGTCAGAGCAGCCACAAAAGACAGGAAAATTAATGGTTCTAGAGGGGGATAAGACACGCTTTAGAAATCTGTGTAGCCTGGTATATAGAATACTTCGATTCATGTCTCGAAAAATAGCTAGAAATAGCGAAAGAAAGTCTAAAAACAGAGCTCAAGGCGAAGCACTTGAAAGCAAATTTATTAAACCGGAATCATTTAACTAGGCGTGCCCAAGTGGGCGTGTCACAGCCTGCCCGCTTGGACTATGCATGACAACTAATATCAACTTTTTTGCACATTATAAACAGAGTACGGGAGAGTGAGGGCGAGCGAAAGAGATGGGAGAGATGGGAGAGTAAAAATGGAAAAATATCAGCCAAAGGCAAGCATGCCACATGCCGCAGCTATGTCGATGTGTGTGTGCGTGCGTGTGTGTTTATGGATGTGTGTAAATGTGCCTGTTATTCCCCATTTGCAGCTGGGGCAGCAGAACGTTTAATCTACCATAAACACATGACTGCGTATTTATGAGTCTGCCAATGTGTGCGTGCATGTGCGTGTGTGTGTGGGTGTGTGCGCCACGGCAGGTGAGTGCTTCAGCTAAGCCGTTGTGATTTTTCTTGGCTTTTTGTCTCGGCCACACTTCGCATACAGGAAGCTCAGTCAATAAGTTAACCCAAACAGCGCAAAGTTGTGCCGCTCTTTGGTTTTTTTTTTTTTTATGCCTTCTGGCTTTAACTTTTCGCATTCATAATTCAAGGCTAAGCAAATGCAGCGCAAAAGCAAAAACATTTCAAATGTTTATTTTTCACATACAAAAAAAAGGCGAATGCAATTAAGTTACGTCTGAACGGCAGATGTAATTAGCAACAAGGTTTTATAATTATTCAAAATAATATTTGTTTTTTCATTAATTAGCTTTAACAAATAAATAAATGGCAGCTGCAAATAGCATATACATATGAGCGTATATTTAGTATGTTAAAGGGCAATATTTTGCTTTCATCTTTAATTTGACTAGCGCAGCGCGAGCTAAGAAGAAATGTCAGCTCTCTCTCTCTCTCTCTCTGGCGCAGTTGCTCGTGCCTCTACATCTGCGCCAAGCAAAGCCTCTCGGATGCTAAAACGACGAGCGTCGGCCTAGCATGATCAAGCTCATTGGGTGAGATGAGACGAGAGTGAAATGAGCATGTGAAGAATTGCGTGACAAGTGAATCGACTGAAAGCAATCCATATACAATACATATGGAGATTATAAATGTGTTGGACCTTCAGCTCTTTGGAACAACACTCAGTGTCTTTAAGGAAGAGGGTCTTAGAAGAAGATGATTTATAACGCCGTAAAAATCTCTTTATTGTGAGTGTCTTATAACTTGCCCGGTTATGCCCATTCACTTACTTTTCGGATATTTAACTGAGGCAGATGGACTCTGCTGCTATTTGGCAATTTAAAGTTGAAGTAAACCTGAACGAACCAATTAAATTAAGAACAGAAAAGATACATTTTGCTATCAAGGAAATAAAATATTGTAAAATTGTATACATAAGGCTAATTGAGCACATCTTACAAAGCTTTGGAAGATGCCGCGCACCGAAAAATAATGTTGTGAATAAAAATAATGTTGTGAATAAGAAAAATAGAGCTATAGACTTTAAGTCGATACCCGAAACATTCTGTCTTGAGGCTGATGGCAGCTGAGCTTCCCCTAGATTATACAGTTACTTTCCGCCACTCCCCTAATGGAGTCAGAACTAAAGTCTGTCGTCGCTAGTACAAAACTAATATACTCTATTGCATCCCCTTGAATGAGCATACAAATATCTAATATTTATTTAAATATTTTTTATAATTTTTATTATGCACAGATTTTGATATTTTGCATATTTTTTCATTCTTCTGGCTGGCAGTGGCTCAGCCTAATCCCAACGCTAGATTCCGTTCGGGCTTGTCTAGAAGAAGTCTTAACTGCTTTTTAACACACACACTGCACACACACACACACAGCACACACACACAGCACACATACACTCGCACATACGCACATCCCTTAATAGAGCAACAGCTTTTGGGCTTGGGATTCAAATCCGATTATAGAAAAGGCAATGTAAATGTAAAAGGACATAAATACAGCAACTCGTGTTGCTCTCTTCCTCTTTCCTCCCTTTCTTTTCTTTATTCATATTTATTTCACAATTTTTGAATTTATTGCTGAGTTGCAAAACAAGTGGCTGCGAGGCAAGCTGCAGGCGAGGCCCCAAAAAAAAGAAAGAACTTGAAGTGCCTTTTTTTGGATGGAGAAGGCGAGGGAGGAAGAGCAATGGGGCAGAGCAGAAGGAGACGGCGGACTGGTGGGAGTTGGAGAACTGTGAGGAAGAGCAGAAGTACAAGTCGTGGCAGGAATTGGAATCAGAGAAGCAGGGGAAGATGTAGATGGTGCAGGACAGCAGGAAGAAGAGCAGCAGCAGGAGCAGGAGCAGGTGCAGGAGTGGGAGTATGATAAAGTAAGAAATTGAGGAAACAGGATCAGGATGTAGCAGAAGCAGGAGGAATATGAAGCACCTGGCAGAGCAGGAGCAGGAGCAGCAGCAGCAGGAGCAGGAGCAGGAGTTGAAGCAGAAGCATCACCCACATGCCAACGTAATAAAAATGCACAGCACTACTTCGAACAGAATTCCAGGCAGAGATGCCTCCTGCTGCCCTTCCCCTGCCCCGCCATGCCCACAAGAGGCGGGCGGATTAGTCGGCAGCTTGTCGGGAATCCTTCAATATTCGAAAATTTTAATGCGCTTACAATAAATTTTCATTAGGCAATCGTCAGCAGATCAACGACGACGGCAATCGTAAACACAATTTGTGTATTAACTGTGCTAGCCAGACCGTTACACCTAGACACTGTGGCAGCAATTGTTGCTGCTGCTGCTGCTGCTGCTGCTGCTATTGTTGTTGTTGACATTTAAGTCCTTAATGCGCTCGTAAAATGCAAGACGGCAACTCGCACGCACGCACACACACACACACACACCTAGCGACACTCACTGGGTCAGAGAGATTTAGTTGGGCTTACCTGGCGTATACTTAATCGCCGAATGCTGTAAAAACACTGCGGCTGGACGAAAGGTCAACGACGAGATTGATTAAGCACCTGATTTATTACAGTTACACTTTTGCACACACACACACATACATATATATGTATATCTGTTTATATATATCTTCACTCCTGTCACAGTCCTTATTAGGCTCGAGTCTATTTTCAATGCTTTCGCTTTGGGCTGCGAGACGCGCGCGTCGCTCACAATTTGTTGACTGGCTCGTGCTTGGATTCGCGCCTGGCTTTTATTAACTGCCGCCAACTGTTTGCCGCACAGCATTCAAAACACAACACGTTGCACGTCCGCTTGCAACCAAAACAAACCTTCCAGCGGCTCAGCGCGCAGACGCATTGCGTCCGCAGGAAACGCAGGAGCTTCTAGCAGCGTTGCCTCTGCCTCTGCACTTAGCCGGGACTCGAACCGCAGAGCTTTTCGGCCGCTTGGACTGGAAGCGCTGTGCGACCAGAACATGTTCGCAGCAGCTGCTACCAATTGGCCCCGTCTGAAGGCGACTTGGCCAACTGCGTTCAGCGTGCAGCCCTTAAGGCAGCTGCTGCTGCGGCTCTGCCGCTCTATAAGTAACTCCAGTCTAGTTCAAACTCTTTCTTAGCCTCACAAAGACTGATCAACTTGGAGACAGTTATAGTCTAGTTAGGTTCGACTCATATCCCATCAGGCTGCAGAATCCGAATTGGGTTTAAATACTTTAGCGAAAATAGATGAATTTTCTCAGACTTTAGTGGATTTTCTTTTTGTAAACAAGTCAAAATATCTCTTAGTTTCTCCATTCATATTTGATTTCTTTTTTACTAATGAAAGGACATCCTTCATCGTTCCCAATTTGCTTCAGATGTTCTTTTTTTTCAATTGTTTTCCACTTGGGTCTTAACTTGTTTTCAATTTTATTTTTCATTTGACTACACTAGATTTTCTCATTGCTTCATATCTATTTTCCGATTTCTTCAACGTTGGCTTACATCTATTTTCACTTCTTCTTTTCCACTTATTCATCATTAGCGGTCCACTTATGTTTCAAATGATTTTCAGTAATTTTCCACTTCAATATGGTTTTCACTGAATTTTTAATTGACTTTTCATTTATTTTCGCCACAAAAATACATATTTCTAAATGAATCATCAAACGCTTTCACAACCAATATGAATAAAATTGATTAGAATTTATTCGACTCACCCTAGGGAGTTGATATTCAAATCGGCTTTATATTTCCAATTAGTTGGCCAGGCGTGGCCTAAATCGTAACTAACCACAGTTGTGTTTGTATTTTAACTAGATGCCACAAAGAGTTTTCTTTATTAGGCATAGGTCTGAAACCCAAACACCTGCCCCTGCTCCCCCAGCCCCTGTGAAGCTGTCAAACAACTGTTAGTAAATTGAACTAACCTCGAGCCCTGCACCCACCCCCCTACCGCCCAAAAAAAAGTAAAAGAAGACAAAATACGTAACACAAACAAACGCAACTGTAGGCGACGACACGACTCCCTCCGTCCCTCCGTCCCTTACGTCCCTGCGGCTTCGTCCTCGATGCGTAGCCCAGGCAACGATTGGCAGCTCCTGCCCAGGTAGCCCTGACTCATATTGCGAGCCGAACCGCAATGCCAAATGCCAATATAAAGTAACTGATAGGCTTACAATTAGCTTGCGAAATGGGCACTCGAATGGGGCAGCGTCTGTCAACACGCTGGCTCGAGCCCCCGCGTCGCCCTCTCGCCCACTCGCACCGGCATTGACTGAGGGGACTCGACTCGAACTACTTACAAATGTTAATAAGACGCAGAGCGACGAACGTCGAGCGCCGAACGAGCTAATCAAATAAATGTAACTCGGGCCAAGTCAAATAGACACAAATTGGGTCTTTGCGCCCTGAAACTATATTTATTGCAATTTCGTAAATATCTAGTGGAAATCCAGTACGATATGTATTTGGATATTCTCTTCAATATACCAGTAGAGCTACTCTCTCTATATATACTTCAGTTCAAACGTGTTGACAACGTTCTGCACTTTGCATTCTGACAGAGCCACAAAAAAGAAAAAGCGAGAGAGAATAAGGGCGACAGTCACGCCCTCTGCTCTCTGCCCTCTGTCCCCGGCTACGCCCATTTCCATTGATAGCAACAACCTTTGGCAAACATGTCCAAGTTTTTCATTAACCTGACTCGACCAGATACGCACGATGGCAGCTGTCTACGCTGAAGCGTTAACATCTCCGCCTCCAACATCACACACGCACACAGATAGTTGGGCCGCCCCTCACGATACCCTGTAAATATTGGAAATCTCACAGACTTTTCATTTTTTCCTTATTAAAGGGTATTCCTCAGTCAGTCACGTTGCTCTAAAGCACTGTAACTCTTTGCTTTTATTTATGCTTAAACACATGTGTAAAAGCTAATAAGATTTTCACATTTGCTAGCCAAATTGTTTTTCAAATACAGGGTATCTCTAGGTCATATATGCTTACGCAGCTGACTTTGCGTCGATTTTTTATGATAGCGGGAATCTTATCTAAGGTCCAACATAATTTACTAACTTAAGTTACAAGATTACAGGGTATCTCGTAGTCAGTCACGATAGTCTAATTCAGCATTGTACTATTTTTCGGTTCAGAATTTAGCAATAGCTGCCGCTGATTGAAGGTTTCCCAAGGTTTCATTAGTTTTTTTTCAATGACAGGGTATATGTTGGTCAATCATATTTACATATTTATAGCACTTTGAATACCCTTGCTCGACATGTAGAGTTACATATGTAATATTTCCCCTTTTGTCTGGCTATATTTCCTCTAGAAATTGAACTGTATATTGGCATACAGGGTATCTAAAGGTCAGGCAAGAGCACATATAATCATTTAAATGTCTTTCCTTAAGAGTTGTTAGCCTATTTAACTTAACTTTAGTCGGATGGTATTTGCTGTCAATCTAGTATTGGCAGACAGGGTATCTCTCGGTCGATCACTCGCTCTGTTGCATGTTTTAATGATGCTTTTTGCAGTTACAGTGAGCCAATGGCAGTCGTGAAGCGTTCATGGCTAACGTCTGCAACCCAAACACGTATTTTTATTAACACTTTTTGCGGTAGCTTTACAAAGTGTGTGTGTGTATGTGTGTGTTTGTGTGTGTGTGTGTATTTCAAGTGAAAGTGCATTTAAAATTGTTTTTTGGGTTGCTCAATACGAATTTCAATTTGGTTTCCTGCAAAAATTTGTTGCTTTTCGCTTTTCGCTGATGCACTTTGAGCTCTGCGCTGACATTTAGCCCGAATAGAACAACGAGAAGAAGCAGAAGAGCTGGCTGATAGAACTGATCCCGAGAAGTGGAAGCTGTGTGGGCAGCTCCTTCTCAAGTCTCCCTCCTGGCGGAATTGTGATAAATGTGATTGCGAAACGCCTGCGGGAAACTTTCTGAAAATTAAATGCCAATTGCAATATGCAAACAAAATGTGCACAAAGCGAATGCCATGGCAGAGAGGGGGAGAGGAGATTTGGAAACTCTTTGCCTGGCCGGAGTGTGTTAAGGTGCGCATGACATAATTCCTTAATTACCAAAGTTGTCACAGGCAGCTGCAAGGCAGCAACATTTATAATAATCACAACTATAACTCTACGCTCACCTCTGGCACACCTGTAGTTACCTGGAAAGCAAGAAAAGCTACACATAACTGACATGTGCACAATTGCGCCTAGCTCCGGGTGGCTGCAGATGCCTAAGCCAGCCAAGGCCAAGCAGAGCAGCAGCAGAGCAGCAGCAGCAGCAGCCTCTGCCTCTTGGCTTTAGAATATTTGTAGCTGATTTCAAAATAAACGAACAGCTTACGTATATTAACTGGCGAGCTATTCAGATAGCAGATAAGCCAGCTCTAGTAGGGGGTCTAGTAGGGGGTTTATATGCCCTGAGGACGGCTCTCACATGCAGCAGGAGAGAAAGGATCAATCTCTAGTGATTCCTGCTGCAACGTTCTCGACCCTCGGAAAAATATTCAAACTTGCTGCGCTTGACAGCAATGGAAATAGATAGATATATACTTCGATTTGCCACGCCCCCTTTAGCCGCTTCATGGAAGCTTAACAATCAATTGAGAAATGCTCTGCATACATCTCTATCTAGCTGTAAAGCTAAGTAAAGACACATTCGATACTCGATACTCAATATATCGATGCTCGAATGCTGCCGCACTCGATAGTTTTGTGCTGTCCTCCTGCATATCGATATTGAATTTGTTCAGCGTTGCATTCATTGAATTATGAATGCAAGTTTATCTCGTTCTTTTCATTTGTTCAGAGCATGATGCATTCGTGCAGCTGTTGGTGACAGGCAAGAGAAGGCCTTATATGTATAGCCCATCAAATAGTCGAGTCGAACTGGCCATGAGAGAGAGAGAGAGAGAGAGAGAGGGAGAGAGCTATGAGAGCTGCGTAGAATGAGTGGAATATGTACGACATCTTCTAGTCGTGCCCTTTTGCTTGTTCGCTGTCTTCTTCTTCTTCTTCATCTTTATTTATTTCGATTTTTACCTCCCTAATTGCCAGCGTTTGCCAATTTAAGCGCTACTGTTGTCGTTGCCAAGGAGTTGTCAGCGCCAGCAACAGCAGCAGCTGCTGCCACATCAATGTGCCTCTTCGTTGCGCAGCCCGCCGCCCCAATGCCATCTCCTACACAGCTTAACCTTGTAGCGCAGTTGCAATTGCCAATCGCCACCTTAGTACTAAAATTTGCTTCTTATTTGCTGTTGTTGTTGGTGTTGGTATTGCTGGCGTTGTTGCTGCTGCTGCTGTTGCTTCTATTATTGCTGTTCTAGGTGCTGTTGTTGCTGATATTCGTATTGCTGGCGTTGCTGCTGTTGTTGTGTATTATTGCTGTTGCTGCTGCTGTTGTTGCTGCTGCTGTTGTTGCTGATGCTGCTGTTGCTGCTGTTGCTGTTGTTGCTGCTGCTGTTGCTGGTATTCGTAGTGCTGTTGCTGGCATTGCAGTATTCATTGTTGCTGGTGTTCGTATTGCTGCTGCTGTTGCTGCCTCTGTTGTTGCTCTCGCTGCAGCTGCTGTTGTTGGTGCTGCTATCACAGTTGTTGCTATTGCTATTGCTTTTGTTGCTGCTGTTGCTGCTGCAGCGCGTCGCATTTCCTTCCGTTTCCGCTGCCGCTTCCGTTTCCACTGTGGTTTCTGCCGTCATTTCAATTTCAATTTGGTAACGCGAAACGCAGAATTTGTGTTTTCGGTTGTTAGGGACAACAACAAGAGCGAAGTTTTCTTCGCCACGCTGCTGTTGTTGCTGATGCTGCTGTTGCTGCTGTTGCTGTTGTTGCTGCTGCTGTTGCTGGTATTCGTAGTGCTGTTGCTGGCATTGCAGTATTCATTGTTGCTGGTGTTCGTATTGCTGCTGCTGTTGCTGCCTCTGTTGTTGCTCTCGCTGCAGCTGCTGTTGTTGGTGCTGCTATCACAGTTGTTGCTATTGCTATTGCTTTTGTTGCTGCTGTTGCTGCTGCAGCGCGTCGCATTTCCTTCCGTTTCCGCTGCCGCTTCCGTTTCCACTGTGGTTTCTGCCGTCATTTCAATTTCAATTTGGTAACGCGAAACGCAGAATTTGTGTTTTCGGTTGTTAGGGACAACAACAAGAGCGAAGTTTTCTTCGCCACGCAGATTTTGCCCCAATTAGTGTACCGCAGCAGCGTGCTAGACACGAACAAGAAGAAGCAGAAGCGACGCCAAGTCCCCACTAAAATTCGGGTCCAAGGCGAATTGCCGCGGCAAAAGGCGGTTTTAATTAAAACACTTTACACGCGCGCAAAACTCGCTCTGATTATATTTCACTTGACTGCAATTGTTGCTGCTGCTGCTGTCTGCAATTGTTGCTGCGACAGCTGATTTTCATATGATTTGAATGTGATTTTTCTGGATTACTTATATTACTTATATATTATATATATATTGACAACACTTGGTTAATCTATCTATAAACATCAGCTTATGAACCACTCTACAACTACTCCAACCGCCCTCGCTCAGCTTCACATTTGTCACTTTGAGCTACAAGCTAATCATTCTTTCCCAAATGCTTGTCTGTTGGGCGAGGTCAACCTGTACAGGCGCCACGCCATAAAGTAGGCAGCAGCAAAAAGCTTGGCCCGAACATCAACAAAGAAAAGGGTAAGAAGAAGTGCGAAGAATATACGTGAAAAACAAACACGTAGCGAAAATCATATACCCTGTATTCTATATACTTCTAGGTGCTATATTTTATATACATACCTGCTAAATTCTTTGATGTATATAATCATTATTCTACATTCTAAATAATATAGTTTATATTACATTTGTACATGTGTTACATATGGCCTCTCTTAGTTCATGCTGCTCACTTTGCAGGGTATTGAGAAAGGCTGATTGCAGCAAATTTGCTTCGCGTGTTTTGTGCGTGTGTGTGTATGCACTATTATGTGTATTGGTGCGTTTTAGTATGTGTGTGTGTTTGTATTGTATACCAGTGTGTGTGTGTGTGCTTTATGCATTGGTCACTTAACGCTGGCATTCAAATTTCGCCAGCAGCTCTCTGGCCATTTCTACCTCTTGCCCTATCCCTCTCGCTCTTTCTCTCTTTGCTGTGAATTGATAGCTGCAGCTGCTTTGATTTATTGCCAGCTGGCTGCCAGGACACGTGCATCAGGACACACAGCAACAACATATGACCACCAGGCCCATTGAGACTGATGATGGCGCGAACCGTTGCCAAAGTAACTCAGTGGCAATCCCCATTCGAGATCAGCAGCAACTGCAACTAAAACTAATCAAGGCAGCTGCATCAACTCTTCTTTTTCTGCTTCTGCTTCTTCACCATCATCTCGCTGTTGTTCAGTCACAACTTACGAGCTTGACATTGAATGCTGGCCAAAGACGAAATAACTGAGCACTCAGCTAAAAAGCCTGGTAAGCTTGCACATGTCCTTTTGAAAGGAATCCCTGCTCATTACGCCTAAGACAATATTTCAGTGTAACTCATTTTAAGTTTCTTTGCCTTCCTCTTAGTGTATATATGACTTGGAAACAAATTAAGTTAACACGGTAAGCTAATTTCAGCCAGAGCCAGAGCCAGAGCAGCAACAGGTTGCAACAGTAGCTTATTCCACTTGCACTCCTGTTGTGCCAATCATATAAAGCTCCGAGTGTTTAAAGTTCAACTTTCACACATTGCATACATTGGCAAGAACTACATTCCCAATTTTTCAAAGCTCAATAGATGGTATATCTGCCTGCAAGTTTACTCTGTAGAAATATTCAAATTTATGAGTTTTATATTATTTTCCCTACTTTCAGACTATAAGTTTAACATCATACTGAGCCGCAGCGGCTGTATACTCTGTCGATTTTATTGGCTCTTTAGCGGGTGCCAGCTGAATTAGCTTGTTTATTTAAATTTAAATGTCCCATAGATGGTACTCTGAAAAGAGCGTGTGGCGCCATCTAACGTCATCTAATTTGCACTAAATTGACAAATCTATCGATAGCTACGACAACCATCGCCAACCGCCACAACTATCGACATGAAATAGAATCGATAGTGCGAATTTGAATGGCAACAGACAAAAACAATAAATTAGTAGTATATAAATTTCAATATATAGCCATTAAATCCGAGATAAATTTCAGATAATAATAGCTGAACATAGAAGGCAGAATGAAGATAAGCAAACACATATATATATACATACATATACAGGTTATTGAACTTAATTTTGTTAATTGGGCTCCCGTTTTTCTCTCAACTGTGGCAGCACACAGCGACCCGCAAATAGAATGGCTTTACTATTGCGCACGAAGAAGACAAACGGACGATCAACCTTGAATTGCTTCTGGTGCATAATCATGCTCATGGGCACAATTTTAAGATCTGTGAAACAGACAAAACGATATATAGACTACATATGTACCGGGAGACAGAGTTGTCTATATATGTCTTACAGGTAGCAGCTGCTGCCTCGCAGCCCGCCTCGTTCACATCGATGAAGCCCCGATGCTTAACAGCTGAGATTTTCTGGCCTGTGGCGTCTTGGAAGAGTCGACTCAGGTCTGCCGCCTCGCCAAACAGATCACAAATGCCAAGCTATCAAAATAAGAGATAATGCAATAGATAAGCAACACAAATAGAGATGAGATATATTTGCATCATCTACCAGCATCAGTGTCTCTGTTAGCTCCAAGTCGAATTCGATGCAAAATCTGGGCAAAGTTATTTCCACATCCACCATGTGCATGCGCTGATCAAGATCCGCAAGGTCAACTTCGCCTAGCCGATGCTCGAGCTCGAGTAGGCTGCTGGTTTCATTGGGCAGCATTATGAGCAGCTTGATATCGGAATCTTCAAAGGGCAGCTCAATGGCCCGCGCGTGCAGCTCAGGCAGCTCGACATATTTGAACACATCCTCCTGGTACATCATATCCACCTCAACTCGTCTCTGCTGATCGATGCGGAAGTCGTGCCGCGTTGTGCACTCCGGTGTGAAGGGCTTCTTGAAAAGGCCCTTAAAGTACAGGACATTCACAAGCACGGCGCTTGTCTCCGCATCAACCACATTCGGCTGGAGGAGATCTCGTATCTTGTGTTCCGTTGCCAGCTCGACCATCTCGTTGATCTGCTGCGTGGCTCCAGTCGAATCGGCAAAATTCAACGCCACTGGCTTATAGTTAAAGTACTCCTCCGCCATTTGGTTGAACTCCTGCTGCACGCGGAGCTTTTCATTCACAAACAAATGATTCACGGACTTTAGTGTTATCCGTTTGCCTTTGCTGCTCAGCTGCGTCCACAGCGCCTTATACCAGCTCCCGATCTCTTGTAGATCGCCGGGTCCCAGGCGCAAGCCCGTGCGCAGCTGCTCAGCCGTTCTGCCCGCCGCACCCACTAAGGCCAGCATCAGCGAGGTTTGTATTGAGATGGGCGAGATGACGGCATTGCAGCCGCGCCCCACGACACCTTTTTCAAATGCCGCCGTGTACAGCTGCCGGGCAAAGTCGCTGCATGCATCTGGCCTCGGGCTCATCTTCCTTAGCTTACACAAACGAAAATGTAATAGAAACAAAAAATTGAAGATTTTATTGGATAATTTAAAGACTGACTATGCCTGAAGAACTTTCTCTTCGATAACCAAGATCTTAAATCAGTATAATTGAATTTACTAATGGCATTTTGACTCACATTATAATTAATAATAATAAAACGCTTTTACTGCATATAAATTCTGGTAAAATCGAAAGTGAGGCAAACCGATCAAGGGAACAGAATGTTGAATAGCAGGCCCAACCGACTCGACATGTAATACAGTAAAGACTAACCTCCATACCATACGGAGTGAATCAGACATCAATTGTTATTCGCTATGCGAGATAAGATAAAGCTGAAATACTGAGCAGTAAGAGCAGACCGCCTGGCTATCTCTGAACTCCTTGCTCCTATTTAACAGTTATCTCTAATGAACTGCAAAGTGAGAGGTCCATAAATTTAAATTCGCCTATCAATCAAAGAGCAACAGTTGGCTTAAAATTAAAAAGAGTTAATCTCTTTAGCTAATTATATTAGCACCTAACAGCATATAAACTGAAATGAAAGAGACAATAAAATTCAAATAGGAACTGATTCAAATTCTCATTGCCAAACAGTGAGCAGAACAAAAATCGCAGCTGATAAGGCTCTCTTTACTTTAGCGTGGTTTGTTTTGATTATCAATTCAAAGTGCCTACCGATGAGAAAGAGAGAGGCAGAAAGAGAGGGATATAGTTGAAATAATCCAATAAAAAGTTAATATAAAAACAAAAACATTGCTTAAAATTGGGGTTTTTCTTTCAAATTGCTGCTTATCAGAATACATGTATGTATTTATTGTATGTATGTATATTATCATTGTTTTCAAAAGATTGCAAATAACAGTCTCATTTTGAGTTGAAGCTGCTGATAAGCAGACAAATAAGATTATTAAGCATTTGTCTTTCAGTTTGAATCACACGTTCGTCGCGTTTGTGCGCCAAAATACTTTTGCGGTGTTATTTTAATAGAAATCATAAGTCAATCCTAAACCCACACAAGCAATTAAAATGCAGCAAGTTTCTATATTACACGGTAAGTCAAATTAAATGTACGAGCAAAAGCACCTTACTCATAAAAGAAAGAGTGTGCTGAAAGAGCACGCACAAGTAGGCGCAGTTAAAAAAGAGCACGCTGTACGCAACAATAGCAAAGGAATAACGGACACGTTACATACACATACATATATACATGTGCTTAAGCTGAGCTCGCACAATAGCTAGTGAGTGTGTATTGAGACTGACACGCAGTTGTCAGCAGTGCTGCCATTTGTTGGAGAGCATGATCTAGCTGGAAAGGAGTCAAATAAAGATGAATGGAAGATTCTAACATTATTTTAGATATAGTGCGAAATAGAGTTTATGGCCGGGCTACTCTCGGTCCCGGCTCACAATTGTTACATTGCAAAGTTCACTCGTTCAGCCAAGGCACATTTAGGTTCCACAAACTGAGGAAGTGCCATTTTACTTGTGTGTGTGTGTGTGTGTGTATGTATATATATTAGCCTTCTTATTTTACACTTTATTATTATTCTTAGAAGCCCCACTTAAAATTTGTTTGATCTACATTGGAGTTTTTTTCAAAATGTTATACCACTGGTTGGTGCTCATTGGAATGATTCATTTCATCATTTTCTTTGTCGCAGAGCTTTATTAAAAATTACCCGTTATATTGCCTGCGCGCGGGTTAGAATGTGAAATCGCAACTGAGACTCGGTCGAACTGGCAGTGGATTTATATAGGAACAGAACGAGGGAGAAGAGCATACATATCCTACTCACACTTATGCTTAGCATATTTTCATACAAAAGTAGTAGAGAGTGAAATGTATACATATGTATGTAGATATAACAATCTGAAAGCACTCACATATGCATAGCTCAGAGAGCTTGCAATTGAGTGGGAAGAGAGAGAGAGAGAGAGTGAGATCTAAACATTTTAAAATGCATGAATGTGCATATGTGGCAAACAGAAGTAGCAGAGAGTAAAAAGTTTTAAGAGAGAAAAGCCGGCAATTGTGTGATGCCATACATTTGAATGCAGTACACGTATATAAACGGCGCTTCGAACGCTTGCTTTTAGATGAGGGAAAAGAGAGTCGTATCCAACACAAAGAGCAAGCAAAATAGAGGGAGAGCGTTAGCAGATAAGTATCCAAAGCGCACGCACACATGCACAGGTTTATATAAACAGCAAAGAACAGCGCGCTTGCCTTCAGTTGGTGCTCAGACGCCTACCTGTGCAGACTAGGAGGGGACTCGCTGCTCGTCACTGAGAAACAAAATAATTGAATAAATAAATCACACAGTTCGCAATTTAGAAAGCCGCACTCGCACAAGCCAAAGGAATTTGTCACTCGTGTTTAGGCGATAACAACAACTATCAAAACGGCTAAACAACACCAGAAAAACATACTGAACAACAAACGACGAGGTGACTCATCGACTATAGTGGGAATTACATAAAAAAATTTGAACCATTCGCAGTTGATACATTATTGAATCTCTGACATCATTCACAATATTTTCAGGCTGCGTGAACAACTCGCTGTTGCTGTTTCTGTTGCTGTTGTTGCTTCCGAACTCGTTTGCCCAGCAAACGAAAATCATGTCCAATACAGAGGGAAGCAATCTGGCCGAGTTCTCCCAACGACTCGCTGAATTTTCCAACAACTTGTATGGCAGTCTCATTGCACTGAAGCCCAACACGAATGTCGTCTTCTCGCCCTTCTCGATACAAACCTGCGCGGCCATGGCTCGCCTGGGAGCCGAGGGCGAAACCGCCGCCCAACTGGACCGCGGCCTTGGCTTGGTCTCCAGCGATCCTCAGCAGATAGCCGAGAGCTTCCACCAAGTGCTCGCCGAGTACGAGAAGAGCTCCATATTGCGCATCGCCAATAAGATCTACGTGAAGCAGAACTACGAGCTGAATGACGACTTCAACCGCCTGCTCTCGAAACAGTTTCTGTCGGCGGCAGAGAACGTGGAGTTCGCGCACAGCGTCCAGGCGGCGGGCATCATTAACGCGTGGGTGGAGCAGCAAACGAATAAGCTGATCAAGGATCTGGTGCCACCTAGCCTGCTGGACGCGCAGACGCGCCTGGTGCTGATCAATGCGATTCACTTCAAGGGCAACTGGGTGCACCAGTTCCCGGAGCACGCGACGCGCAATGAGCGATTCCATTTGAATGAGGTCGAGGGCGTGGAGGTGCCCATGATGAATGTCAAGGAGCGCTTCCGCTACGCCAACTTGCCTGACCTGAACGCCGCCGCCTTGGAGCTGCCCTACAAGGACTCCAATCTGTCCATGCTAATCCTGTTGCCCAACAGCAAGACGGGCTTGCCGCAGCTGGAGCAGCAGCTACGCGGCACGCCCCTCTCCAAGATCACCGAGCAGCTGCAGAGCAACCAAGTGGTTGTCAAGCTGCCCAAATTCAAAGCCGAGTTCCAGGTGGAGCTGACGCCCGTCTTCGAGCAGGTGAGCAGGTGACTTCTGTCCTGGCGCGTGTATGTGTATGTCGACGCCTCATCTACTTGCAGTTGGGCATGACGCGCCTCTTCTCCAACCAGGCCGAGTTCGGCAAGATGCTGAAGAGCCCCGAGGAGCTGAAGGTCTCGGCTATCATACACAAGGCCTTCATCGATGTCAATGAGCTGGGCACCGAGGCAGCCGCTGCAACGGGTAAGTTGAGCCACTCTCCTATGGGCCTCGCTTTGTGCATCCTCATCCTCCGCACCACCTTGCACACCTCGTCTGCGTCTCTCTGTCTCTCATTCTGTCTGTTCTCATTGCTAGCCGCCGTGGTGCGCATGAAGCGAAGTGTCATTTCGATTGAACAGCCGATCCAGTTCCATGCCGATCATCCATTCATCTTTATGCTGAACCACAGGGAGCAGCTGCCCCTCTTTCTGGGCGCCGTCGTTCGACTCGATGCCGCCGCAACAACAACAGCGACAGCCCAGCGTGACGAGCTTTAGCAAGGGCATAAGCAAAGTCAACGAGCAGAAGCTGCAATTAGAGTTAGACTTATTTAGAAATCTTTACGGGTATTTTTTGTCAAGTTAATAAAGGGCCAATCGAAACTCTTTCCCTCTCTCTGTCTCTCTCTCTCTCTCTCTCTCTCTCTCTCTCTCTCTCTCTCTCTCTCGCTCGCTCTCTGTCTCTGTCTCCAAGTCTATCCTCCGCTTCTGTTCGCTTATCTAATCACGACTCTGAATTGTAAATTAATGTTCAATTGGTTTATAAATCTCATTAATACCCCAGCTACCGTTAGAGTAAAATGCTGTTCATATTTAATCTATAAAGTAGATGATAAACTTTATATATAGCATTGATTTAGTTCTTTCTTTTCTAGTCTAATTATATGAACTGCTTAATAATGCTAATATTCTATAGGCTTCTTTTCTTAGCTATCATCAGCCTAAGTCTAGTCTTCGACTATCGTATATCCATCTCATTTCATCTCTCATATCGTAATTATATGGGGTCTTACCTATCTATTCTCTTGTCTTTAATCTTCTTATTTTGGGCAGCTATCATCATGTGTCGCTTAACATCTTGTATGCTCGAGCCACCACCCATTGAGTTCCATGTGAACCGTCCATTTATCTATTATATAGCCAGTAGAAAGGGCGTGGTGCTCTTTGCGGGCAAAGGGCAACAATTTTAATTGGATTATATCTATATTAATATATTGTACAACTTTTGTAAGCACCATCAGATATTTGTATTACTGCATGGTTTAATAAAGTTTATAAAGTGGAACATTCCAATCAATCCTCCATAAATATCCCCAAATTCAATCCTGCAATCGTCATTCACTGTGCCTCATCTATGCTTTGTCTTCTCATTCATTCGTATAGCTCTTCCAGTCATGTGTGAAATGATGATCATCGAACCGGATCCCATTTATTTTGATGCCGTTCATCCATTCCTCTATTACATAGTCAATAAGGACGCTGCGCCGCTGTTCGCTGGCAAAATTCAAGCATTTTAAGAATATTTATTCAATTTCATTTAAGATTTTCTATTCTATATGAATAATTGTGTATATAAATCGGTATATTTTCCTGTTTAAGTGTCTCTTATTGGCTCTACATTTGATATTCCGCAATAAACTGCTTTCTATGCAGATTAATGTGATCTATTCCTTGTTTACTTTTGCTTAGACTCTATCTAGTAGTATCCATCATTATCAATCATCATCATAATCATTGCATTAGAGCTCCAATATCATTTCAGACTTGGACTAATCGTGTGTGTTTTTTGTTCTTGTCTTCCGTTATGTCTTCTCTTCTTATAGCTATGGTCATGTGCTTTGCTTCGATGCCCATGTTCCAGCCGGAACCCATCCGATTCCATGCCGATCATCCATTTATTTATTACATTGCCAACAGGCGGGGCGTGATTCTCTTTGCTGGGAGCTTCGCCAGACCCTAAACAGCATCTTCGATCTCGCGAACCCTAATAGAAACCAAATGAAACATTTCGAATTTAAGACTGCGCACGATGACAATTTATGGCACTAAAAACTATTTTTATACTAATCCAAGCATGTTTTATAATAAACAAATAATTATCTATATAAGTGGGTCAATATATCTATCTGTATGTACATACGTATATCTAAGGGCATTTGTACGGCTTGTTCACAGTGTTTCGCATCATGCCCGTAATGGCAATCCGACGCAAGAGATTCTTTGCCACACATCCATTCCTCTACCTGATCAAGTCGCAGCGCAATCTGATACTCTTTGCCGGCAGGCATTTGGGATGAATAATACTTTAGCAGAACAAAAAGAAATATTTTGATATTAGCATAAAATAAATGGATAAATGAAAGCCAACGAAATAATGTGTTTGATTGATGTAATGATTGATGAATATAGCTGAACATATATGGAATATAGCTGAACAATATCTGCGATCAAATTGTCTAAAATTCAAGATCAAGTTTCTACAAATCGTAATCGCAATTTCTGTAATACAATTTTATTCAAGTCTTAACATCTCTACCAATTTGGACTTTGACAACATGTGCATATAATATTTTTCATTGATATTTTATTGTATTATTATTTTTATTTTTATTTTTTTGTGTAAAAGCTATTGAAGCGTTGCATTCCGGCACGCAATCGCACAATTTAATAAAGTGCAAAAGTTGAGGAAAATGTTTCAGTAGATCTTAAAACGCATATCAAGATGCACTTCTTGATCTTCAGTGCTTTGCTCTGCATTTGTAGCTGCAGCTGGGCCAATGGGTCGAATACGCAATTCAATTGTAAGTTGAGCCAGGGGTGTGCAAGGCTCCGCTTCTGACTCCGTCCGCGTTTCTCAGTAACTCTCTACAGACAAATGCCCCCCTTGCATCAGCTGGACGACTACGATCTGTGTCTGCAGCAGCGGCCGAGTCAGCTGCTGGCCCACAGCACCTATTGCCTGGTCTACGTGGAGCTGAGGCCCAATGGGAGCTCCGAGCTGTGGCAGCAGATCGAGCTGGTGTCCAAGGATGCGAAGCATCACTACAGACACGATCGTCTGTTTGTGGGCGTTTGCGTGGAGCGCTGCAAGCGTTTGCTGCACACATTGGCCAGATTTCAGATACAGCAGCTGTACGGGGGCAAGGTCGAGGACCAGGAAGTAAGTGGAATGACCTTGAGATTGACTCAAAGCTCCTAATGAACAGGTAAACCATTAGCTCAGCAGCCACTACGCCAAGGTGCACCGCAGACCCTCCGACGAGCGCCTGCACTACGATCATCTGATCAACAGCTGCCTGAACAAAGAGCTCGGCTCTAGGTATCAGCTGCGTCTGCGCAGCAGCATCGAGTACTGCGAGCGAGCGAATGAGCCATTGGTGCACGGTGAGCAAGAGCAATGACAAGCAAATTTTGATTAAAAATTTTAAATTTCGATATATATATAAAAAAAAAAAATATAAATTTATTTAAACTGGCTGAGATTTGAACCTAGGACTTAGCCGCTGGCCTGTCACACTCTCTTCCACTGCGCCACGCATATAAAGCGTGGCTGAACTCCTAATTTAATACTAAATTAAAAATGACTATTAATATGTATTATAACTGAAATTATAATTAAACAAAAATTATAATCTAAGCAAAAATATAAAAAAAAAAACATAAGTAAATAGGAAAATAAAAATAAAATTGAATAACAAATTAATTAATGTATATGTATGTAGCTAGACTCGAACCCAGGTCTTTGCGCTCAGTCAGTCGATCCTTTTTATGAATAAATGAACAAATAATAAATAAATAAAATAAAATAAATGAACAAGTAAATCATAATAATGATGAATTTTAAACACAAAGCAAAAATAATGAAGTAAACAATAAAAAATTAATATATTTCCTATAAAATATTAGCCTAAGTCTCACCCTCACACACTTTAGGCATTAATTAAATACTTTTTATTAAATATCAAATCCATTTCAGATGCCCTCGATGTGACTGTCTATGCGCTGCTCGCTCTGCTGCTGCTATTGACCGTAGTCTCTACCAGCTACGATCTTAGCTTGAAGCGCAGGCAGCCGCTGACTAGCGCTGCGCGTGGGAATCTCTTCTATCAGCAGGCGCTCAAGACAAGAGGTGGGCTTAGGTCTATGAATGTGTATATATATGAAAAGAAGGCGAGAGATTATTAGCCCTGAGTCCTATTGCTTCTACTCGCCCACAGCTCAACAGTTTCTGTGCTGCTTCTCGCTCTGTCGCAACTATTATCGTCTGATTCGGCCCCCTAACAGCGATTTCTCGCGCGATCTGCGTTTCTTCGATGCATTCCGTGTGATTGGAGTATTTGTCGTAATCCTGGGGCACACTTTGATGATCTTTATGACGCTGCAGCTGCAGAATCCCGAGTTCTTTGAGCTCTATTTGTACAGATTCGAGACGTCCTTGTTTCAGAATGGAAACGCAGTCATCCAAATATTTTTCGTAATGAGCGCATTTCTGCTCTACGTCAACTTTACGGAGCGAGAGTGGATCAACGGCTCCTCCAGTGTGCTCACCTGCATCGGAGTTTACTTTCGTGTATTTTTCAATAGGTACTTCCGACTGTTGCCCTCGTTAGTTCTGCTGATACTCTTCAATGGATCCCTGCTGACTCGACTGGGCGATGGTCCCTTCTGGCGGCACTTGACAGAGGCGGAGAGAACTTTTTGCCGGGAAACCTGGTGGAAGAACGTATTCTTTATCAACAACTATATGCTGCAAGAGAGTGTAGGTATTACACTTTGAGAAAAACCTTGTTAGTGTTATAGGGTTATTTTCCTTCATACACATTTGTTCCAGTGCGCTCAGCAAACCTGGTATATGGCAGCCGATATGCAGCTCTTTGAGCTGTTTCTAATAATAATTATCATAACAAAAAAGTAAGTTGTTTGTCATTATGGAGAGCATACTTTTGGAACTACCCTCTTGCAGGCATCCAGCATTAACTAGATATATCTATGCATTGCTAATTATCGCCATATTCGCTGTGCCTGCTTCGATCACATATTTTTTTAGCCTGGATGCTGTCTATCACATGAAGCCAGAGTGAGTTGCACACGAAATATCCCAAAAAATATATTATATATATATAAATTTGTTTAAGCAGAACCTATCGGTACTTATATTTTCGCAACTCGGAGACGTTCGACCGCATATACCCGCCTTTCTACACAAATTTGGGCGGGTATTTCATGGGCTTTCTGTGCGCCCAATTCTATTTGAAATTTCGACCTTTGCCAGAGGCGAAGAGCTCGAAAAGCAAATGGCAACTGGAACTAGGTCTGTGGCTCTTGGTCTTGGCTATTCTGCTTATTCTCTTCTCTGGCTATATATTCATTAAATTCGATTTTGAGAAGCCTTCCATCTGGCTGGCCCTCTATGCCGGCGTCTATAAGAATTTGTGGATTCTAACCTGTGCGGGCTTTGTGTGTTGCATGTGCTTTAAAGTGGGCTGTAAGTGAAGAGGACTTTTCTCTTTTAATTTTGTCACTCTCTTAATACTGACTCTTCTCTCTTTTCCTTCGCTCCTTGCAGGGCTGGCGTATGAGTTTTGCTCTCTTTCTGTGTTTCGACCTCTGGCGCGCATATCCTTTCAAGCGTTTCTTTGGCATGTTTTTGTTCTACGAGTTATCGCTGGCTCTTTCCGACAACCTGTTTATGTAAACAGTTTCTTTTTGGTATGTATAGAAACATATTACTAACCTGCAGGATTCTATTTTAAATTGTTTTTCTTTCAGTTTCAATACGTTGTTCTGGCTTTTGTGCTTACGCAAATTGTTGCTTTCTTTATGGCGCTCCTATTCGAATATCCGCTGATAGAGCTATTTAAACTGATCATGATGCACCACAAGACATCCAAACAATCAACAAGAAGCTTTCAAATCAATTTGAATGCACGTTAAAGTTCATTTTAAATAAAGGATAGCGTTAATTCATTGGTATAACTAAAAGTTAAACAAACATATATTTTTGTGTGTGTTAGTCACTCTCATTGCTCAGAGTTGAGAAAGCGGCAAAAATAATCAAAATACTACAAAAATAATTACTTATATTTGAAATATTGTCAAGTATTAAATAGTTAGGGTGACCAGCGGCAAATTTTTAATTAGGTATTGTAGTATTTGGTATTTTTTGATTTATACAGTATTATTCCACTCTGCTAACTGCGGTCACACTGCCTGGTTGTTCAGTTTTGTTTTCTCTCGTCTCGCTCGTCGGCGTTTTGCTACGTTTCGTCTGCTCGGTGTTACCGCAAATTCTTAAAACAGTTCACAACAATAGTGCGAAATTTTAAATTTCTCCAATACTCAATATACGACAAGTGCTCAAGTGCCCTAGCATAAATGCTAAATTAAAGTGAGTGTTTTAAATTTGTGTGTGTGTGGGTATATTTTATTTTGGTGGAATTTCTGTTCTGCGGCAACTTTGGCATTTCAAATACAAATGTCAATGAATCACTGTGGCACTTTGTATAGCTAACCATCAAGTGGCAGTCATTTGATTTAATTTATTAATCATATACAAGTAATTTAATAATCAGCTTACATTTAAATAATGTACGCGCGTATTACAAAATCATTCAAAATCACGGCAAATAAAATAAGTGCGACAATTGTGATAGTATGTGTGTGTTTGTCTGCATGTGTGTGTATGTGTAAGTACGTGTGCTTGTGTGTGTTGCCCGCGCGCTTGTGTACGTGTGCGTGTGCTGAGTGGTGAGCGCAATGCATGTGAAGAGTGCAGCTATAAAATGTTGCCACATGCGCTCCCGCTCCCACACAGTGTTATATGAGTCGCAACACTCCAAAAAAGGGAATAAAAATGAGAAGCGTCTTGGACAGCGCCAACAACAAAAAGACCGAACGCCGAAAAATGTTGCAAAATGAAAGAAAAGCAAACAAAACGAAAGCAAGCAAGCAGCAAAAGATTTCTGCGTTTCTCGCCTCACACAAGACTCACACAAATACACTTATTTAAATTAATTGTTTTTATTCTTTCGCCTTTAGCTGTAATTTTCGTGTGTGTTTTGCTGTGGTTGCCGTTGCTTGCTCTTTGCTCTCACATTTTCCGGCTTGTTTATAATGTTCTGGTCAATAGCTGAGAGAGCGGCTGAAGCACAGAAAAGAGAGAGACGAGAGAGAGCGCCCAATTGTTGCTCTGAAAGCAACAAGTTAAATTGAAAAACAGTTATATGCGCGGGGGTGTTCCAATGAGTACAATTAGTTTGGTCAAGCATGTATACCCTGTAAGTTTGGCGAGTGGAAAAGATTAGATATATAATAAGCTTCTGATGCATATCATATACCATGAAAAGTGTGGCCAATGTAAAAAGTATTAAAATTATAATGGGCATCAGCATCTAATTTTGTACAAGTAATATAAATCAAAGTTTTTATGTAGAGTAAGCGCTAGTCAGTCCAACTCACTTAAACTACTCCTTAACTGTTTTTAACTGTGGGCGCATGCGATAAGCCGTAATTGAAATATTGTGGCAAGAAACGTGGCTTCAAGTTGGCCAAAGCATAGAATTACACACATTTCCAGCAGACAAACAGGCAGTCTCTTTCGCTCTTTATATGAGTGTGTTTGTATGTGGGACTGTATGGTTATGTGTGTGTGTGCGTGTGTGAAACAAGTGTGAAAAACAAACGACCTCCAGCAGCGCACGTCTGCGTCTGCGTCTGCGTTTACGTCTGTGGCGCTCTCTTAGAAAGTGTAAGAGCGCGTGCGAGCACGCCCCCCACGCATAGCTGTTGTCGCTGTAGTTGTTGTTGTGGCTGCTGCCAGGCGTTGTCCAAAAATGGGTTAAGCAACGTCGGCGAAAAAAGCAAGAAACGCAGCAAACGCCAATTAGTGACAAAATATAAATGAGAAACGCATGCAGTGTGTACGTGTAAGTGTGTGCGTGTGCAAAATATGTATGCAAATTAAATGACAGCCCACTCTGGGGAAAATTAGCAAATTTGAAGGCATAAAAAGTTTGTTACGCAAATATATTCGATTGGCTCAATTGTCTAATCTTTTTTATTTCAAATACATATATGTTTTATCATAATAAAGTGGAGATGCTATGCAGCAAAAATCTTTTATTGAAAGCAGTCGTAGTATAAATATTTTGTTGTTTGAATACGTCTTTGTTGTCCACAGTGCAGTGTCCAAATAGCAACAACAAATGCCGCCAGTCTGACTAAGCGTAAATGCGGCAGAAATAGCAACAAGTAGACGCGAAACGGAGAAGCGTCGTGCAATTAAGAGAGCAACAACAACAAGCGATGCATAGTTAAATTTAGCAGCCGAGTTCCACTTTCACTCGGCGGCGACACCGACACCCACCGATGTGCTCACCCTCCTCTCTCTCCCTTGCTCTTTCGCTCGTGCTTGAATTGCATGTTATTTGTATAGAGTGCGTGTCGTGATTTTTGCGTTGGCACGAATAGAAATGAATATGCGTATAGATAAATGTAAAACGCATAGCAAACTTGAAGCGAATTTGAATTGATTTTGTTAACTGCAGCGAGAAAAATAGAAATTAACGATATTCTAATTGATGATGATGCATTATTAGAGTGTTCGCCCAGTCACCACCACTCAGCATAGAGCACGCGCACATCTCTAGCGCTGTCAAACGTTTGTGCCAGGGCAGACACTTGCGCGCTTTTTGTCAAGATTTAAGTTAATCGCACAGGCAACAGGCAACATCAGCAGCAGCAACAACAGCGACAGCAGTTTGATGAACCTAAGTACAACAAGTCAGTCCAATCACGATGACGATGTATTTGCTGTTGTTGTTGCATGCCATTGGCAATTATAGTAATGCTTAATGACATCATCAGCCGCAGCGCAGCGCTGCAACGACAGCAACAGCAGCTGCACTCGCAGTATGCAAGCGAAAGTTTCCATGCGATGCTTGATGACTGATAAGCGCTGCACTTGCAGCTGCAGATGCTTATCAGGCAGTCGCGTCTGGCATTAATGATTCATTTGCCACCTACACAAATACATACATAAAACAAAACAATAATTATACACAGTAAGAAAATGTTAATGTGGCTTTCAATAAAAACGAATTGAATTAAATTCGCCGCACTTACAATGCAAATGCTTACTCACGGTTTGCTTGCATCTCTCTCTCTCTCTCACTTTTCTGTCATACAGGAAGTTTAAGAAAGACGTCAAATGACACTAGGCGAATTCATGGTTAATATTTATTATCGCTCTCCCTCTCTTAATTTCGCCCAGGAAGTTTATTTAAGCAAAGGAGTGGTCTAGTGGCAAGGCATGCGCCTCGTAAGCGAGTCTATGCTGGTTCGATTCCCGCCAGCTGTTTATATTGTTATGAAGCTTTAATTAAATGCTTTTACATTTTTATTTATTTTATTTTTTTCAATTTGTTTTATTTGTACTGTGTAGCACATATGTATGTATGTATATGTTATTGTTGTCATTGTCATTGTTAGTGCAATTGTTATTTATGTGTTGCTTATGACACATTCGCACCGCCCGTTGTCATCTAATTAGATGTTCGGCTTTATAACGGCCTGCATTAGCATTGTGCAGCAGCCAATTGGAGCGGCACTCCTTTGCGCTCTGGCCCCACTTGCCAGTTGCCCGTTGCTCGTTGCCCGTTGCCAGTTGCCACTTCATCCATTGACCGCTTCGCGTTTGTCATTTCATTTCTTACACACGATTGCATAGCACAGTGAAATATTACAACAACGCTTAATTGACGACTGCGACTGTGCCGTTCCCTCTCTCTGTCTCTCTCTCATTCACTCTCTTGATGCTCGCCCTTTTTGCGCTTTGGTTTTTTAAGTCACGCCGCCAAGCGGGGCAGCAAATGTTGTTAGTAATTAGAATTGGCCGCTGAACGTTTCGACAAAGCGTTAAGATTTGCAATCAAGCATTAAGTCAATTTGTGGCCACGTCGCAGTCGACGTCGCAGCCTCAGTAGCAGCAGCAGCAGCAGCAGCAGCGGCGCGTTACAATCATCAACTGATGAACCGATCAGCGGGCTGCATCGTAATGAGAAATGGCCTGTGGAAGTAAATGTTGCAAATGTAAACAGCATACAGTGCGCAACAGCAGTGAGGCTACTCTTAAACAGAGGAGTGCTAATATATATCAGTTTAGTTTAGTCAATTTAGTTTGTTGCATTTATTTACACTTATATATAGATAAATTGATTTCCAAGTAAACTTTAAACTTTGATTATTTGTAGTTACAGAATATTGTATTATTTGCTTTTCCGGCAGCTTATCTATTATCTAATCATTGGGTTTTTTTCTACCGCTAAACATTGGATTTGTTATGATATCTATATAAAAGATAGGCTGAAGGACAAGTAATTATGTGTAACCTAGTTGAACGTTAACTATTTGCAGTTACTGTTGCTATACACTCACAATAGAATAAAGCTAATGTGTGCATTAACTGATTGCAGCTAGTGTTCGATAGAACAGAAGCTTCTCTTTCACTTCTTGTCACTCTTTATTTCTTTCTCGAAAACTTTTTTATGAGAAGCAACTGTTTGACAGTTGAGCTACTCAGCAATCTGAAGCCTCTCTTTCACCTCTCTCTCTCTTCAACTACTTCCTCTCTTCTGTTGTGCTCCACCCGCAGCCCGCATTACGATATAACAAGTATTTCTACTGAATATCAACTTCCGTTATATGTATGCACACACATATACACATATTCATGCCCATATGTGTATATATGTATATTTTTATCGTTAAAGGAATGCAATGGCAAGAGCTGTCAAAAATGTTGCAAATGAATTAAAAATATTATGAACGCAAATTACAATGCCTCCCGCCCACTCTTTACCTCTCACGCTCCCTCTCTTTCTCCTTCTCTCTCTCTCTCTATGTCTCTATATGAAAATTGAATTTTAAGCAAGATGATTGAATTTTCTATTAATAACAATTTTTTTTTTTTTTTTGACCTTCGGCAGCTGTGAAATTTTATTCAAAAATGTTTCTAGCGAAGGTGTTCTTGAGGCGTAAATATATAAACATAATAAATAACACATACAAGAATCGATCTCTATATATGTATATAGTTATTTGTAGATGTGTGTGTGTGTCTGGGTAGAGTATATATCTATATCTATGGCCATTTCAAGAGCTCGATTTGTTTTTTTCTTTTTATTCTCGAGTGTGTGTTTTAGGCAATTCTATTTGCTGATAAAGTATATCAGCAGAACACGTCGATAATAGTGACTAAACTATATACGTATATATGCATGTATTGTATATATTTATATAAATACACACCCAGTTACACACATATACACAAACACACAATACTTTATAAAAATGTCAAAAGAAAATAAATACTTAAAATAGTTATATGCATTTACATAATATACTCTTATTCATATACATATGTATGTATGTATGTGTGTGTGTATGTGTACATACCTAAATATTTGTGCATGTTTATGATTCTTTAGCAGGTCAATGACAAATTCTCCATATTACTGTATAAGAACATAAATATACATATATGTGGAATATATGTGGAATACTTTGGGCATAAAAGAAAATATACGAATATATGGATTTCGACGAATAATCAATACCCTTTACTGAGACTAGAGACTTAAAATGTGGAATATATGCCCTTCGCTATTCTCGTTCTGTTTTTGACGATACAGAAAATAACTTTAATGAGTTTCTATTGTACATATCATGATATATATATAGTATATACTATATTATATACTACTTGGTATATACTATGTGAAATGTTGTTGAGAGAGCTTAGTAAACAGCATAATTGATGATTAGCTCAAAAACTCTACATATATGATCGATGACCCCTATTGAGAATACATAAATATATAGTATTAGTCATGTTTAGTATAGTCCACTAGTTCGGAATAGGTATTATTTCTATTAAAATGAGCAGAATTTAAAGCTCGATGAAGAGACAATACTAAGGAAAGCTGCATATATGTATTTCCCATATAACTAAAACCGACTTTTGCTTCACATGTTGCTTATGGAGTATGGTAGCCAAGGTAGCCTTTGTTAGTGTAGTGCATATTATAATTTAACGAGCGAGCTGACATTTTCTTTAGCTTCTTTCTGTTTCATTGTTTTCTGTTTCTCAAGTTTCGAGTTTTTCACTGATTAAAAACGAAAGCTTTGCCACATTTATGAGAGTTGAAACGGCGAGGGGCGAGCAGAGCGCATACATAGGTTATATCTGGCCCAACCCTAAAGACCCCAAAGAGTTGCGAATTGGCCGTTTGGAGTGAAGTTTTTTCTTTCATTTGGCTGTATTCTCTTTATGTGGCCATAATTCACGTGTTGTCAGCCAGCGATTCGTTATTTCAGCATTATGATGTCATATTATAAAGCAGCGCCTCGCAGCGTAGCTGCCTACAGTCCGATTGTTGTAATACCCAAGGAGTGCGAGTAATGACAGGGTAGCATGAGTGTGTGTGAGTAGTAGCAATAGTTCTTCTTTATATATATATTCTTGTTCAATGTATTTAGCTATAGCTAAGCAGCTTTGTCTGCCTATCTCCATCTCTTTCTACTACTAACCTGATTAAGCCATGAAGATCGATATAAAACTTTCGCATGGCCTTGCCTGCTTTGGCAACCAGAGTGAATATAGTTTGGTATGCAAAAGTATGGCAAATATTTCTCTATAATATGGAAATCCAAGTCTTTTGATTATTTTGTATAGCCTAAACTGATTGACATTTGAATGGGAGCTATAAAGATTTGATTAAAATGTGTGTTAATAGGCTGAAGAAGCTGATGTTTACGTGGTTATGTATGTAGACTTATTCTAGAGCTGATTTCGATATATAATGTGAGTTATATCTGGCAAATAATCAATAACTCTTTTCGAATATAATTAAACATAATTGCTATACTTTTGCATAGGGTAACTGCTAGTCGTTCACTTGTCTCTTACTCTCGCTTGTTTTATTCACTTTAGTTTCTAATTAACTTTTGATAATTGAACACGTTTCGCTGTTTCGTGGCAGGTCAGGTAGAAAGTGACGTGGGGAAAGTATTCTAAATGAGTTTTTATGTTTCCCACAGATCTATTTATACTTTGTTTTCTTTTAATCATATTATGTTGTCTCTTTTCTCTCGGTTTATGCAACATTTGCCATACAAAACAAATGACAACAAAGCTGAAAATGATGTTTGTTTTCGTCGGGTTAAGTCACAGTTAAACGGAGCTGCTTATTGATTGCCGTTTGCTCCACGTAATATGCTAATTTATTGAACAAATCGAGGTTTTGACACGGCTCGCAGCTAAGCGACAACTCGATTACAGAGGCGCCGTTTGGGGCAGGGTTTGCAATGTATGATAGGAGATTTGTTTGTATCTAATAATAGCTGATTGTGTAATCGAATACGCTTAATATTATAGTGCTTACAGAGCATTTACTTGGTTTAATGCTATTAACATGCTGTCAACTGTTAAATAGTAACAGAAATGTTACAAATATGCAGGTACTAACAGAGACTTAAAAGGGTTTATCTGGAAGTACGTATCTTATCAAAATACGCTGTTCTGTTAAAATATAAGTATACAGCAATTGATTTGGGTTAGGAATTAAACCTTAATTGCCTGAGGGTTACAGAGCTTGTGCATAAAGTTCTTGTGTCATTTCGAAACTTTGCTTGGAGCCTAGTGTCAAAACGATTCAATGATGTTTCATATTAAAGGGAATAGGCCTTCGTACCCCTGCATAAAACAGACGACGCAACCGACAACTCTTAGCGGTGCTGACGAAAAAACACGACTAACAAGCTCCATCTATTCATCTTATTTTTCACAGGTAAAAGAAAGCAAAACAAAACCCAAAGAAATACAACAACAACAACAATTAACAACAAATCCAATTCAAGCCTCAAGTGAACTGTCCAGAGAAATACAAAAACCCAGAGAGTGAAGCAGAGTTACTCACATAACGGTAGTTCCACGGGAAGCAGCGAAGCAGCAGAGGCGGGCATATAAAGAAAAAGAAGAAGAGGAAGCAGCTGAAGAAGATGTCATTTCGTGTTGTGCGCAGCTCAAAATTTCGTCACGTCTATGGACAGTCATTAAAACGGGAACAATGCTACGATAATATACGTGTATCCAAATCCAGTTGGGACTCCACATTCTGTGCGGTAAACCCAAAGTTTTTGGCCATCATTGTGGAGTCGGCAGGTGGCGGAGCCTTCATCGTATTGCCACACAATAAAGTGAGTATATTCGACAACAGAGACAACTAAGATACCCTGGAATAACTGAATACCCATGAGGGTAGCTAATAGAAGCAAGAGATTAGATAACTTTTCTGACTGCCCGCGTATATATAGAAAGTCTATATGTGAGACTCTGCAGTACACTTGTTGAAGTTTCTCTCTGATATGCCTCTTTAGGGTAGATTTGCATTTGACGTCAGTCTGAGCTCTAGACTATGCCCTTCTATTCAATTCTCAAACTCTTCGAGCTTATCTATGCTATCTATGTTAAATGCCTCTTCAAATTCTCTAAGTCTCTCGCAGTAGGTCAGTCAGCAGAGTCAACTTTTCAGCCTACCCTCGCTTGTACATATACCATTTGTAGATTTAGAAAGAGTGTGTCATTGTAAAGCTATTTATATAGACACAATGGAACCTCTATTTATAGGGTATTTGTGGGTTGCCATTTGTGGGCTTGTTGCCATGCTAGGAAGTGACGTCGACGAGCGGCTATTTTCTCTGTGCATGTATATACCCTGTAAATGCGGGTTAATGGAAAGCGGCTTATAGAGCTACGTGCATTACTATAATTCTTTAATTGAAGCCGTTGGAGCAGAAGCAAGTCGTATTTGGTCTTGAATCATATTTGTTGCTCAGTTATTCAGGTTTTAATCATGCATTAATCGACAACTGTTTAGCGCATGAACCAGCTGCGACACTCAAGCACAACTTATGGTTCATTAGTAGCTAAAATTAAAAATTAGTCGCCGCATAAACTCTGTTTTAGTTAGGGGAATGTACAATCAGCTAACTAGCAAATATAGATTAGATAGGTCGGCTCTTGATCTATATTGATCTTGACTTCTTCATCCTTTCATCCTGTGGCCTGTAGGATATCTTCTAGTCCATCAGTCTTTGGCCTTTTGACGTCTTGTCATGTCTGATGCTTTATAAATAAAGCTAGATCCTAGCATTATGAATTCTAGGCAAGCAAACCTCAACCCAACTCTTAAGAGAACTCTCACTCGCTCTCTCCCTTTCTCTCTCTCTCTCCATTCCGCTCTCGCTCTCAGCAATTCTCTTGGCTGGCTGCCAACATGACACATCAAATTGTCTAAATTTATAAAAATAAATTAAAAATTGCAAAAATATATATTGAATATATAGCAGCAGTCTCAGCCCCTATTTCTATCTATATATACATACATATATGTATATATGTATATCGTGAGTGAGAAGTTATTGAAATATTGCAAAATCGAAAAATGTATTGAGCGAGCATCCGCTCAGCTGTCTTCGCCTTCGCCATTTGTGTGGGTGGGCGTTTGCCTTAGCAACGCGTCTGATTTTTGGCCTGGTCAATTCTAATTGGGCCCAAATTTGTATGCAAAACGCGTTCCATACGAAAGTTTGTTAGTTTTATTTTTACTCATGCAGCAGCTGCTGCTGCGGTAGCCGCCGCTTTCACACGCTCTAAATTTGAATATTTTATGGATTTGGCTGACCTTAAATTCAATTTTCGGAGCGTGCATTAATTGGACACGATTAGCTGGTTGGATGGATGGAAAAATAGGATTCGAGGCAGAGGCGATATGAGAGAGAGAGAGAGAGAGATATGATACAAGCAAAATTTTGCAAGAGAAGAGATAGTGAAAGATCGAGATCCTGAGAATTCTTTAAAAGTGAGAATTCCGAACTTGATAAAGCTTATAAAGAAAACGATAACCACTTTAGTTTTGATCGATTATCAAAAACCTTATCGAATATCAGTTAAAAAAAAACTACATCATTAAAGCTAGAAGACTCGACCCAGATTACCGGAGAGAGTCTTAGATTGATCAAATATGACTTGACTACATCTTATTCCTTTACATCTCTCTTTCATGCTGCGTTTAGGTCGGACGCATTGCAGCGGATCACCCGCTGGTGGGCGGTCACAAGGGTCCAGTGCTGGACATCGCTTGGTGTCCGCACAACGACAATGTGATTGCCTCTGGCTCGGAGGATTGTGTGGTGAAGGTGTGGCAGATACCAGATGGCGGACTGTCGCGCACACTCACCGAACCCGTTGTGGATCTGGTGTTCCATCAGCGACGCGTCGGCCTAGTCCTCTGGCATCCGTCAGCGCTCAATGTGCTGCTCACAGCGGGCTCCGATAACCAGGTAGAGTTCGAGTCGAAGGTATCCAAGATCAGGACTAACATATTCACATCTCGCCTCATTTAGGTCGTCATCTGGAACGTGGGCACTGGCGAGATTCTGGTGCACATTGACTCTCATCCGGACATCGTTTATAGCGCCTGCTTCAACTGGGACGGCTCCAAGCTGGTCACCACCTGCAAGGATAAAAAGATTCGCATCTACGATCCACGAAGCGGCGAGCTGGAAAGCGAGGCGATGTGCCACGAGGGCTCGAAGGCGACTCGCGCGATCTTCTTGCGTCACGGCTTGATCTTCACGACCGGCTTCAATCGCAGCTCGGAGCGACAGTACTCACTGCGCGCCCCGGACGCGTTGAACGAACCCATTGTCATGGTCGAGCTGGATACATCGAACGGTGTGATGTTCCCTCTGTACGATGCGGACACAAATTTGATCTATCTGTGCGGCAAAGGCGACTCTGTGATACGTTATTTCGAGGCAAGACTCTGTGAGCTTCAGCTGCATTTGTTCTCTGTTGTTTAATTTGGGCCTTTGCTTTAGGTCACGCCGGAGCCGCCGTTTGTGCACTATATAAACACATTTCAAACGCCCGATCCGCAGCGTGGCATTGGACTGATGCCGAAGCGTGGCTGTGATGTAACCACCTGTGAAATAGCCAAATTCTACAGGCTGAACAACAATGGTCTCTGCCAGGTGATATCGATGACAGTGCCACGCAAATCAGATCTCTTCCAGGAGGATCTCTATCCGGACACACTAGCGGAAGATGCGGCCATCACGGCCGAGGAATGGATTGCGGGCAAAGACGCAGACCCGCTGACCTTCTCGCTAAAAGTAAGTGGCGTCAACTCCATAGATAATCGCTCCTGGCTATTCGGATAACAGCGTTGCCCCTGCAAGCTATGGCAGCTGCTGTTCATTAAAGAGAGAGCGTAAAGAGATCTATTGTAGATATGTTACAGAATTTTCATATATTGTAGTATATAAGAATTGTCCCTATGTTTGCGCTTGGCTAATATTTCGTGTTTTGCTTGCTGCTCGTTTCGTCTCGTCTGCTGGCGCCACATTTACTTGATCAACAGTGCTGGCAATTTAGTTTGCCCTGAACAGATCTAGCCTTTTTTAACCGTTTCTTGTTGCGGTCGATCTGTTGTGCTGTTGGGGCAGCACTGTCAAATACACAAACACACACACATACGAAGAGAGCCCATAGCTAAAGAGAGCTTAAAGCTTTATAACAGTATAAGCCAAACAGTAATGTATGTTAATGCAGCCTGTCTGCTCGCTTACACACACATGCTCACGCATACCTCACCTCACTCACACAGACACACGCTTACGCTTCTAACACGCACGCTGCGTGGCGCTTGTTGTTGTGTTCTTTGTTCTTTGTTGTAAGCCCATCAATCTGAACAGCTAACCTAATAAACCTAATCAGGATCGCGTCTCCATTGTACAGGGTGGCTATGTCTCCTCCGGCAACACGACGCTCTCTGTGAGCAAGAAGGCCAACATATTGAACAAGGCGTCCGCATCGAGAGGCGGCGGAGGCGGTCCGCTCTCTGGAGGCAATCATTCATCCGCGAATAACAATGATTCGAGTGATGCCAATCAAAGCGCAGCGATATTCTCGGTGAGTAATGCAGAGATATACCTGTACATACATGCATATGTAGCTGATGCTAATTAAATTCTTTTACTGCAGGAAAAGGATCATCGCAATATTTTAGATGAGATACGTAAGCTGAAGGCGATCATTGTGAAGCAAGAGAATCGCATTAGGGCCTTGGAGGCGAAGGTCAATGCAGCTGCTGGCGATGAGACGGATGCACGGAATAGCAATAAAAACGGCAGCGGAGCAGCGGCGGCAGCGGAAAGCAGCAGCAGCCAACAAGCGGCCAGCGAAAGTGCCAATGACCACAGCACAGCAAAGGATAATGCGCATGAGGATGACTAAAAAGAAGATAGAGAGAGAGAGAGAGCAAAAGCAGCTGGCACAAAGAGCGGAAGTAAGAGAGGGGAATGAAGCAGAGCCAAGCCGAGCAGAGAAAGCGAGAGAGGAAGCACAGAGAGTCGTGTTGGAATGCAATGGAATGATGATGTTTATTATTTTGTACACGCTCAAGAAGAGAGGAAATGGAAGAGAGAGAGAGCGCGAGAGTTGTCTTTCGTCTATGATTATGATTTTCAATTATTTATTTTATATAATTTTAATGTTAGGTCTTTGTACGAGCTAAATGGAAGAAGCAAAGGAATACACACAGAAAACACACAGAAAATCCTGCCAAAAAATTAAAAAGAAAACAGAATATATTGTTAACCTAACTAGCTGCAAAAGATCGTAACGAAGCATTAAGTCGAGCTGTGTTTTTCGTATGTGAAATTGTTGTAAATTTAACAAAACAAAACAAACAAAAAAAAGAAAAGAGAAAGAATCAAAGTATAGACTAAATTGCAATCATCTAAAAAGTAATGCTATTTCCTACCAATTTACACACAAATTACAAACTTTTCTATAAATATACATATAAATATTTATATATATATATATACATACATATATACATACATAACTGATTACCCCCTATTGAGGCAATATATATATATATATCCATGACAATAGCTTTTATAACAATTAGGCATCCGCGAAAATTTGTCCGCCGCTTTCATTAAACATTAAACAAAAAAACTTTTCTCGTTCTAACTAATAATAAGTTGTATTTTGTAATAATAAAAGAAAGAAAACCAACGAAACTATTTTCAAAATATTGAAGATTGTGCAACAATCAAAGAAAACAACAAATAAAAATAAAAATAAAATAATGTTAAAGTGCTGACTATAAACAAATCGCTGTATAAATAATTAAAAGTTTGATACAAAATAAATAAAAACAAAGATGAGATTTTGAAGTTTTTGAATTAATGACAGTTCAACAATACGGCCACTGTTTAGGACTGGTGCAACAATATATTGTACTAAAATATCGATAATATACTCGTACACGACACAATTATGAACCGAAGCAACCGTTGCCAGCAGAAACACAAAGTAATAAATTTTAATTATAACATTTGTGTCTCACTAAGTAGATTTACCTCAATGAGTTAAAAAACGAGCAACTGTCTAATTGTTTTAAAATTATTTCGTGCATATTCAAAAATCATTATTCAAATCATTTTAAAATTTTCAGCATGCTTCAATACCCACTACTGTTTGAGGCACCCTCGTAAATGCCATTCAGCGTAAACGCGCACATCTACTCAACTGCTGAGGTTCAGAAAGTTCATTTATCGATATATCGATACATTTCGTTAAACACTACAAAAGCCCAACATCGGCTGCTGAACGATTCATTCGTGTTTTCGTCGTCGTTCGGTTAAACACATAGCAAAGAGGTGCGCCGTGAGAGTCAAAGCCACAGATAAAAAATTTTGTGCACGCGCATTCTAATAGTAAAAAAGAATAACCTGTCATTATTTAATCGCCTTCACGTGTATTTTGCAACAGTGAAATAATATACTAAGCAGTCTAATTGTGGCAAGCAAGAGAAATGCAAACGGCGTTACATAAGCAAATGTTCAGCATTTGCAAATGAATATTTACTAAGCATTAAATGAAAACGAAGCAGACGAAAAGGCGTCCGTCAAACTTCCCAGTTTTCGTCTGAATATTTCATCAGCCATATACACAATTTATGTGCTAAGAGCTGCAGAGTAACTGTATTGAGAAGCGAAAATACTTGAACTGAACAACCCAGCATTCAATTAGTCAAAGAGAGAGGGAAAATATGTGCTCGGCAACAAAACAAAGGCAGAAATGTTTAAGTATACGAAGCAACAGCAACAGCAACAACAACATTAGCAGCAGCAGCAACAGCACCAGCAGCAGACAAAATATATCGGCGCTTAGCAACAAGACGAATTCACTGCGAATTGCGGCCATGTGTAACGAGTTTCTCTGATTCACCGTAGATCAAAGACGCAGCTATAGGCCAAAGATTGTAAATAAAATACGTAGACACGTACACATACCTATATAGATACATACAAATATATATAACGAGTAAAAGAGCAAGCTAATTGCCTAAAATAATAATAATAACAGTACAACAAAGTCAAATCGCGCAATCGAAAATGAACGCAAATACAGCGCCCAGCAGCCCTGGCAAATTCAATGTGTTTGCCCACGTCAAATACGAGCATCTGGTTGCCGGCGTCTCGGGCGGCGTTGCATCCACGCTCATCCTGCACCCACTGGATCTCATTAAAATACGCTTTGCTGGTGAGTACCCTGGGAGTGATTCAACGAATCGATCATTCCGTCTACGCGAGATACGCGCGTCTAGCACGTGACCGTAAACTGTAACTGTAGATTTGCGTCTGTCTCTTAAAATGCTTTGAATTGGTTCAGTGTTGCGCAGTTTGTTTGTTTTGCTTTTCGTTCAAGCTGTCTAGCTGCAAATACAGATTTTTTTGTTGCGCATGCCGGCAGATTTATATAAACGTAGGTATAAAAGTTTCCACTGTAATGTAAATTTAATTTTAGTTTGTCTGATAAACCTGCATTATATTTGTTAGCTGTCTGTTGTAATGTCATTATTATCTAGCCTATTCTATTTACGCCTAATTTAGCTTTTTTCCTAGTTAACTAGTTCAGCACTGCAAGCGATTGCATTGCTTGTGCTCTCTCTCTCTCTTTATTTCCGCCTTATCAACTGTTGTTTGTAGTTGCAGTTAAAAATTTCCACGAGCGTTAAATTAGTCTGGAAATGTTGTAACACAAGCAAATAAACTAGCGGCTGCACGTGGAGCTTAGAAAAACCTATAAATATGTAAATATATAAATAAACATTTGCCTGTTGATTGCGTTCCCATTTGGCAGTAATTTATTGACGTCTTGACATTTGCGAAAACAAAGTCCTCAGTTTTCTTCTTCTTTTTTTTCGCTGACCGATTATGCTACATTTAGTCGATTATCAGCGGGAATGTTAGGCGCAATCTACGCACGTACTAGAACAAGCTAGAAGCACACGCCCCCTTGCAGAATTTTTTTTGGCACTTATTGGGCACGATAATTGTTACAGTGAAGACTACCTTGACCGAAAAGTGTATTTGTGCTTAGCAAAGTTTAGTTTGGTGAACTTTGAACGTCGTGAGTCAGCATTCATCGATTATTTTAGTACACACAATAAAAACTTTTCATAGTTGTCCTCGTATAGAGTACATTGTTATTTCCGTATTTTGCTCGATTTTGTTCAATAATAAGGCATAACAATAACAACGGAAACAGGTTTCTGTTGTTGTTATTGTATTTTTTATTGTTTTAACATTTATTAACTCTGTTTTGCCAGTCGCTAAACTTTTCACTTAACCTGTTTACTATTACCAATCAGATTGGTAAATACATTTTTGCAAGTGTTATTTAAATACGTTAACAGTAGCAACAAATTTAGTTGTTTATGCGAAAAATCTTTAAGCGCGCAACAAAATAGCAAGAAAAGTAAATGAAGAATCAGATCCTTATGAAAACATATGCTGAGGCCATCTATGGAGTAGAATTTGCAACATTCACGCACATACATACATACATGCGATTGTATGACGCACCTAGCGGGGGAAAAACGAAGCCAAACGTCAGCAAATGGCGTAAACTTGTTTATCTACATTATACCGTTTGCTGGAGCAACAGCTGATGGGTATACTATGGTGCCACAAAGCTCTGACGAATGCTAGATAGGATGAGAGGCAGACAACTGCGACAGATTACATTTCTATAAATAAACATTAATTTATTATTTATCTATGTGCATATATGTTAATTTCGCACGCTAAAATATCTGGCACAGCATATGTTGCTGCTTACAGGGTAGCACATAGTCGACCTTTGCACTTCTGTCTCTTGCGTATTCGCTTGTTTATGGCTGCCGTTCAGCGTCATCACGTGACCAACATGTTGACTGTACGTTTTGTTAACGGCATATATCTACACTCATATATGAGTGTGTGCTCGTGCGTGTGTGTGTGTGTGTATCAGCAGAAGCAACTGGTTAAGTCAACTCTAAATGTTGTTACCAAGTGCGCAGTTCTGTCAGCGCTGCAAAACAAGTGAAATTCGTGTGCTCGATCAGAGTTGAAACATCAGCTGTTTTATATGTGTTTTATCAGTTTGTGCATGTGCAACAGTCAGTCGTAAGGCAATTGTTAATATCATATTCAATTTTAATTTCCCTTTCCTATGACTTTCAAATCAGCATATTTTGTGTCTGTTCCCCGCCAAAGTCAATCGCAAGTCAAACTAGCGAAAACAGCGCCATCTATTAATAGAATCTTTCGACAAGAGACGAGCCCCCAAAACGTCGCTGTTGTCAGGGCAGATCGAGACGTCAGCGCTTCTTATTAGCAGATTGTTATAAAGTTTTGTTTTTGTTTTTTATTTTTCTGTGTCCTATATGTAAGTATATATATGTATATTTAAATAATTATAGACTCATCGAAAGTCATGCTATAGCAACAGCCAGCCTATATGGCAACCACATTCTCCATTTTTCCAATTGGACTCGTTATCACATCCGTTGCAAACAATTAGCGCTATCTCTGTTGGCCGCGAAAACAACAAGTTGTTGTTGAGGTTGTTATTGACTGCTATTGTTGTTGTTGTTGTTGTTGCAGCCGGCCATTAGGCAATGCCCAAAAATCAACAACAAGAATAGCTTCAGTTGGTTGTACAGTCGGCCAAAAAGCATTGCCAAAAGACTGAACAGCTGTGAAGAAATTTCTACCTAGTTGATTGACTGATTGAGCACTGCTCTATGAATCACTCAACCTCAACATTTCTTGCCTAGTTGATTGACCTAGGGAGTATCCATACACAAAGCTTGTTGCTGTTTGCTGAAGAATACACGGCTAAAACTTTCATTCGTTGACAGTTTAATTCTTTGCTAATCAAACTTAATCAAACATTGCAAAAGTTTTGCAACTCATTTTTCATTTGATAAACAAGAAGTACCTAAACTTGATTACTCTATTAGTCACCTGTGCACGCGTCTAGAGGCGGTCTAGTGATTTGAAGGTTAATGTCTAGACTTTAAAGTAAACAGTGCGTAAACATATAAATTTTATCATTTACGATGCTCGCTTGTGTTTTCAATTACAGTCAATGACGGGCGCACAGCGGCAGTGCCCCAATATCGTGGATTGGGCAGCGCATTTACCACCATCTTTCGCCAGGAGGGCTTCCGTGGACTCTACAAGGGCGTTACACCCAATGTCTGGGGCTCCGGCTCCTCGTGGGGTCTGTACTTCATGTTGTAAGTAACTACAAAGCGATAGTAGATTGGCATTTGATTAACAGTTCTCTTCTACCCTCTACCCTCTACCCTATAGCTACAACACCATCAAGACGTTTATTCAGGGTGGCAATACGACGATGTCGCTAGGCCCCACAATGCACATGCTGGCAGCCGCCGAGTCGGGCGCCCTCACTTTGTTGCTTACAAATCCCATTTGGGTGGTGAAGACGCGTCTTTGTCTGCAATACGATGCGGCGGGCAGCGCTGAATACCGAGGCATGGTTCACGCTCTCGCAGAGATCTACAGGACGGAGGGAATACGCGGACTCTACCGGGGCTTTGTGCCCGGCATGCTTGGCGTCTCGCATGGTGCCATTCAGTTCATGACCTACGAGGAGATGAAGAACGCATATAATGAATACCGCAAGCTGCCCATCGACACGAAATTGGTGTGTAGCATCACATGATCCAGCTGTTGCCATCTAGATATATAGCTATAGATGTCGTATATAGCGCGTGCGATAACATGTGTATATATATGTATATATAGTATAGCTATATATGCCTATTTGGCAGCTGTTCAATTTCATTTTATTTTCAACTCAATTCTACATCCCTCTCTCTTTCTCTCGCCGTCTCCCTCTAATAGGCAACGAGTGAATATTTGGCATTTGCGGCGATGTCGAAGCTGATTGCAGCAGCAGCCACATATCCATATCAGGTGGTTCGTGCCCGTCTACAAGATCATCACCATCGTTATAACGGCACCTGGGACTGCATCAAACAGACTTGGAGGTACGAACGCATGCGCGGTTTCTATAAGGGACTCGTGCCGTACTTGGTCCACGTAACGCCCAACATTTGCATGGTTATGCTGATATGGGAGAAGCTGACCAGCTAGGCGTATTAGAGTATTCAACTAGTTCAACTAGATTATAGCTACATATAAGATATACCCATACATATATATCTATAAATATATATGAATATGTACACGAATCTACGCGGAAGTTTAGCTGCATGACAAAGCGCAACATTATTTTGTATTATTGTTTCATGATTTTGTTTTACACATGTAACTAATTATAGTTAGTATATATAATTTGAGATTAAGTTAATTCCATAGCTAGAATTGATACTATATGATTTTTGTCATATACTATATAATTCGATAAGTAAACTTGTGCTAAATGAAAAGAAAATATGTGAAATGTAATTTCAAAGGATTTGCACAAATTTTAGTTTATAGTTTAGTTAAATTATTTATTTACATACATTGTTCTAGTTAGGCGTAACTAATTTTCGTTTTGGCAAAAAGATTCTTCATAATTTTACACTTTTTTTATCGAAAAAAAAAAAAACAAACTAAATAAATTTAGCCTTACATTTAAAATGTGAACCGAACAAAAGAAACACAAAAGAAACTTTCATGAAAAGAACACTAGCAAAAGATATATAGAAATCACAATATCTTAAAAAATTAAAATGCTAAGAAACTACATAAAAGAAAATATGTTTCCACAAGCTCTCAACACGAGTTGTTTTTTTTATTTCGCCTTCAGCCCCAGTAAGTAAGTAGTATACGAATATATATATCTTTACTTATGTGTATGTCTATATGAAGTTCTTTTTGATTGTGCAGAATCTCTTTGCTAAACTGAAATGAATTGCATTGCATTGTAAGTAGTTAAGATGCGTGATGACAAGTTACTTATATTCTTATTGCTTGATTCTCATTGCAGGTTCGAGGGTGTGGTGGGCTTCTACAAGGGTTTGAAGGCGAGTCTGATAAGGGTTGTGCCCGCCTGCATGATCACGTTCTTGGTTTATGAGAACGTCTCGCATTTCATGCTGGCTCGAAGCAAACGCCTCCAGGAGATTGACAATATCAAAAAAGAACCTGCTTAAGCTGTGCCTTTTTTATACCTTTGTTTTAATTTAGTACGAAATCTTTCGATACGTTGATCGATGGTCACAATTAGTTGTTAATTTGTTAATATTATTTATAGATTGATATACCTTAATTGTTATTGAGTAGAGTCTGTGTGTAAACGATATTCCTACGCAAAAGCATTATATATAGGAAATCGAAGAAGCTTTATATATATTTTCTAAGTCAAAGTACCAGTGGAGAGCCTCTCTTTAAAACATAGCTGTGTATTAATTTTAAGAAATATAATTTGTAATAACACCACATATATATATATGTTTTTTATGTACAATATGTCTGACTTATTTTAAATGTAATTGACAAACGTTCAATTCGAATTTCAAATTGGCGCGCTGTAGATGAACGAAGCTAACGTTAACCGTTTCAACCATTCGTTCAATTACTGCTTGTATTTTAGGACAACTAATATTTGTTCCAATAGTCAATCAATAAATATATATATATCAGTAATATCGCAACCTATTTAGTTTTTTTTTTTAATACATTTTCATGTTGATTACATGCCTGAGAATTTAATTTAAGAGTTGTCATCCATTCCATTAACATAGTCCATAATTGTCAGCACTCGGTTTGAATGTGTCAAATTGGCGCGCTAAAGCAAACCCGTTTCTTGCTTAACCGTTTCAGCTATTCAATGAACCGTTTCGCTCAGCTGAAGCTCTCACCGCATTTCGTTCAGTTGATAGCTGAATGTGACAGCGTGCGGATGTGCTGCGCTTATTTCTGTGAGCTTGTCTGAAGTACAGCGAGCGTCTTTTTTGAGTCTCTCTTTTTTCGTACGTGTGTGAATTTAATTTTCGTGATATTAAATTAACGCCAAGGAGGAATAATAATAACAACAACAACAACATCATCGATAAGACAATAATTAAAATGAAAATAAAGGCTTATGCAACTGGCCGTGTGAATGTTAAATGTTTTAATGCTTAATTGAGTGCTCCATTTCTTGGCTCGAAAAACCAGTTTGCAATTTGTTTACTTAACTTGACATTTGGCGATAGTCAAAAAGTGCAGCAATTGCAGCCAGCGAGTTCAATAAACCCCATAGTGTCTGAAAGAGAGATAACCTGACCAACAAAATTTTTGCATTGTTAAAAATAAATTGTAATTTTGATAAGTGCGCGCCGAAAGTTCAAGTGCAGCCGCATTTATTACCGTTGGAACAAAAGCGAAGAGAGCAAGAGTGTCAAAGGAAGAGGAAGAGAGACAAGAGTGAGGAGCGGAGCAGTGGAACTTTTTTCGACAACCACATGTTGCTGAGCCGTTAGAGTTGACAAGGCGAAATAAACGGTACAAACAAAACAGAACAAATAGAGACAGCACGCATGTGTGTATGCATTTGCAAGTGTATGTTAATGTGTAGTGTGTGAGTAGATAAAGAGCGTGCGAATGACCTTGACTGGCGGAGCAGACAAGTGAAGTGATAAAGCAAGAACAGCAACAAATAGAGTTATTTGTCAAAGTCTAAAGAGCAATAACACGCAACTCACCCCCACATAAACCCCATTGCCACTGCATGGCAACTAGCGTTATTCGCTGCAGCGTTGTCTCATCCTCAGCCGGACGCCGCAACCTCTGCGACTCTCAGCCGGAGCTCGGCTCTGTCGGATCCAACTCCAAATCCAAGTCGTTCAGTTATCTGAGCAGCAGCAACAATAATAGCAACAACAACAACAATAACAACACCACCAACACTAACACTAGCAACAGTAGCTGTGCCTGCGTACGTTGCCATCTCGCTTACGACTGCTACAGCTCTAAGAAGGACCAGTCGCCGGTTGAATACAAGCATCAGCCGCAAAGCGTCGTCTCTTTGGGCATACTTAGTGCCAAGGAATCGCCGTTATTAGCACGCCACCAGCCAGCACTCCAATTGGAATCGAAGCAGCAGCTGAGCAACTTGAACTTTTCGCTGCGCAGCGCGACGCCAGCGTACGCGTCGCCTAAACCACAAATCGATCTCAACGCCGTTGAGGCGCTTAGCACAGCGGATATGCCGGCGGCACGCATCAACAACATGGATATCAATCGGAATAACGGTTATCTGTACAATGGGGTGAGTAGAGTACATGCAATCTCAGTGAGCGAGGGCACTTTAAGAAGTTGACTAAAGTATGCAGGCAGAGCAACTGGTATATATTGGTGAATATGCCGACCCTCGTTATATTTTTATGTTGCATAAAACCCGAAAAAAGTTTATAAATTCCGCTCGCACTGTCCAAGTTTTGCAATAAAAGTCATGTCAGCTACATATGTATTTGCACATGTATTTATCGTACTCGCCTCCCTAGCCCACCAGGCAACAACAACAATAGCCATTGCTGTAACAGCAGTTGTTGTTTTTGTTGTTAATATATTCAAAGCTCTCGTGTATAACACAATCAATAAGCTTAAATCACGCTCAGCTCGGCGAAAAAAGAGCTGAAAATGCTAATTCGAATTCGAGCTCGAATTGTAATTGGAATTGGAACTGTGGCGATGAGGAATGCAACGAAAGCGGAGAACTGGAAGTGTTTACTTGTTATTTGACTGCGCTTGACTTTCCAATTAGAATCGCGCGCGCGAGAGAGAGAGAGAGTGAGGGAGAGAAAGAGCATATGAGCTTGGCTGGGTATTCGAATTTTATTATAGAGCATTTCAGACTTAGCTAATATGAAATATATGTACATATTTATATGTTAAAAATTCCAATAATATATTTATAATGAAATTCACTTTAATGTCTGATTGGAAATGTAAATAGAATCAACTGTGATGGTGAGTAACAAGATAATTATTTTGCAAGCATTTGATTCCAATTAGAATGAAAAACTCAAATTTGAATGCTAAATGGAATCCGGCTGGAAGTATTAAATTACTGTGAAGTCTATTTGTTCTTGCATAAAATTGTCTTAAAATATTTTGCCTGTCGGCAAGGGTATTTACTCGTCGTCATCTCTATATATAGCTTCTTCAATATTCCATTTTCAAGATCATGTCAAGTTTTGTTCAGCCTATAAACAAAAAACTGCCAAGAAAAAAGGGAATAAAGAAAAAAAAAAAAAACAATTCGAATCTTATGTCACAGTAATTTCCACAGAGTTAAGAGGAAATGAAATCTAAATTGTTGACCAAATAAACACGACGATAAAGGCGAAGTGGTCAAAGGAGGAGGGAGGCGAGCTGGGCGGGGCTGTCTGCCACAAATGCCGCTGCTGCGAGCCGTGGCACGTGTTATGGGCAATGGAATTTCACTCTCGATATGCGATATACTATATACATATACAATATATGTATGTATATAGGCAAGCCGGTCGAGGTTGGCTGCCCAGCAAATCGAGTGTGCGTGTGTGTGGGTGTGTCTGGGCGATACTTAAACGATTGCTAGTTAGATATATGCATTGTCTTATTGGACTCAACTTGGAACATATTTCGCAGCGTTTCACGTCACGATTTTAAGGTCAGTGGGGTAGGGGAATGTAATGGAATGGAATGGGAACTACATTAAAGAGCCCACGTCTTAATTAAAGACAAGCATTAATAATTGTTGGCATTTTTTCATGTGAATCATGGCTGCATTTAGGCTTTGGCTTCTCCTCAATCTAATCAGTGCTCACCTTTTTGTGTTTCTTTCGGGTGACTCGACATTTGCAGAGATAAGATATCAATATCAATATCGATGCCCGCGCAGAGTATCAAATATGCGCCGCGTGTACAAAAATGTTCATTGAGTAATCGCTTAGAATAAAACATCTCTCGCGCTCTCCCTCTCTCTGTCTCTCTTTGTATATATTCCATATTCCATTACTATATATACTTATTAATTTGCATAATCAGCTTTTGCGCATCGTTGCAAGCTGCAGGCCTGAAGCCAATGCACTTTGTGACTGTCTTGTTGTTGTTGTTGTGTGCTGCTGTTGCTGGTGCAACTAAACAACATTTTTTAGTTTCACATTTTATTTTTCATCTGCCACACGCAAGTTACAGACAGAGATATTCATGTGCCTATAATATATTGTATTTATATCTCTATGATTTATTATCTATTATGTGAGCACATACCAAAGACAGAGCAAGGTCGAGTTTTTAAAAGTCTCTCGCAGCTATAGATAGCTGTGGCAGTTGCAACATTGAGATACATTCATAAAAACAAATACAGCTGCAGAGACAGCTACAATAGTTGATGAACAGACAACAGCAACGTATGTATGTATGTATATATAGATACATACATACATAGATACAGATTCAGATGAAGATCAAATTTATATACAGGCATATATTTAGGGAGAAACAGCGAAAGAGAGCAATTACTGATGGAGATTTTCCTATATAGACGAAGAGATAAATACAGAAATAGATATAATTAGAAGCATATTAAGTCCAAATACAGACACAGACATATTTTAATATCCATATATATTCCATATGATAGTTAGGTACTTTTCCATCATGAAATATAATTAGATTTTGCCATTTTTATTTCCCGCTAATTTTCCTAATTTTTCCTTCCATCTCTAATATTCCGATGCATCATAATGTATGTATGTATGTATGTATGTATGTATATGTATATAAAATATATTTCATATTTAATACTCAATTCTAGCTTCATTTTAATTAAATAATTAACACGAATTTGCTGCAATGAAAAGCGGAATTTCCCACGAGAAAAGTCTCGCATAAGCATTGCATATTTTTGCCACCTTCTGCCAAAGTGTTGCATACTTTCGTGGCAACATGAAAAGCCCCATTCATGAAAATTCCGATTCCATTTCCGTTTTGGGGCAAATTGAGGGGCGTGCTCGCACAAATTCAGTTGAAGCATTTGTCTGAGCCACGCCCACATAAATATGACGTCTACAGGGCAGCTAATGCCGTGCAGCATGCAAAACCGAAGTACAGTGGAACAATGTTAAGACGAACCTGTATATTTTAGTTAAATAATTTTAAAAGAACTAAATTTATATTTTATTAATTTTTTAATTTAAAAAAATATCTGGTTTTTCATATAAAATTTATACAATTTCAATAAATATTTGGTTTCGCCTTTTGTATGAAATGTGTGAGCTCATTAGCGAAGTTCTACTGTAGTTCCCATATGGATCTGTTCAGACTGCTTGCCAAAGGACCAACTGGTTCCATTATATCCTGATTTAACTAAACACGCCACAACTCTGCAACTATCTCTCATTCTCTCTCTCTCCATCTCTCTCTTTCTGCCATGTTTCATTGACTTGAGCTCCAGTTTCATCTGTTTTTTTTTTTTTTTTGTTTAGATTGGGGTCGTTTGTAATTGCAGCGTTTAAGTGAAATGCTTCAAATGCTCACATATCCTGGCTTCCTTTGCTAAACACTTCAAACTCCCCTCGTCCCGCCCGCCCGTTCATCCCTTTGTCGATGGCGTGCAAACATTTCTGTGTGCCACAAAAGAATTTCTCGCTTCAGGTGAAAGTGAATTTGCTTATGCAAACGGCTCCAACGGCCTTTCTCTGTATACCTTAAAGGTAAGAGGTAAAGCACCAGGTGCTTGGTCTAAATCATTGAAACGAGCGTGAGGAGCAAGCAGAACAAACGGAACTAGTTGAACAACTAGGCTTACAAGGGTTACATATGAAAATACCATGATTGGAGCTTAAAGTGCTATGGAAATGCAGAGGAAAAATCAAAGTGCTTTAAGGAACTGAATAGAAAATATTAACTCTTTTCCATCTCTCTAGCTGGCTTTGACTCTGTCTCCTACTGCCTTCATCTCTCTCTCTCACATCTCTCTTTTTCGGATCTTTATGTTTCTATTTCTTTCTCAGCTTTTTCCCATTTCTTTTCTATTCTCTGTGTTTTGTCTTCTATCTATATTCTCTATTCTATGTTCCATTCTATTCTATATATTCTAATTTTTGCTTTTCCCTCCCTCACCCTCTCTGGTTTCCCTCTCTGTCATATCTGCATCGTCCAGATGCCAAATGTATTCTAATTGTGTTGCCCTACTACCAAATCCTTCACTTAAATTATGCATAGACAGAGGAGACTTTTCATACCTCGCATTTGTCTGCATTGATTATGGAAATGTTTTTCTTGGCTTTTCGTGCAGTTTGCACTCAATGGGGGAAAACTTGTAACTACAATTGAACAGCATATTGAATATATAATACATAGAATATAGTCAGCAGAACCGCAGATTGTGTGCTTGGTTGACAAGTGCCGTCAGGGGCTTATGGAGCGGCTAGTGATATGCCAAGCTAGAGCTATTTATATAGACCAAATGCTATTTCAAATCGAGCAAATCGTTACGTGAGATTTGACATGACATCACAGCGCACAAATCATCGGCTTTATCTTCCGCATAGTCTTCAACCCAGAGATAGAGGGGGCCAGAGAGCGGGCCGAGGGGGTAGCTAGGTCGAGTGTAATTGTATATATGCAATATGTCTTTATTGTGGCTTACCACGTTTTGCAATAAACGTAATTCTATATAGCGACTGTCTATGTTCGTATACATACATACATACATATGTATGTATGTATGTGCCACCCACTGGTTGAGATTCTCTTTGAGTCGCGTCTCTCGCTGGCAAATCCTCAGCTTGAAAAGGAAGCCCGCGAAGTGCTTAGGGTCAAGCGGCGAAGAACTAGCTAAACTAGTTATTCGCGCGCCCCGGCTCTGGTCAGTTGACAGTTAGCTGCTTGTTAGCCCTCGCCACGCCCCATTTGGCATACACAGCCGCTGGCCCTGACATGCTGGAGTCAAGTATATCAAAAAATAGAGACGGATTCATTCATTAGAACAAAGGCCCATGCTTGATAAGCGAGTGTCGCCGCATTTTGTGGGCACATTCAGCGATCGCAGCTCGGCTGGGCAGTGTTGGTAAGCGTGTTGGTTAACTGCCTGATGTGGATGTAATGCAAAACCTCACCACAACAAGCGCACGGGGTCCAACCTGGGCAGGGGACGGGCCGGAGGGCTGGGGCCTCTCGATCTCTGAGGCGTTACACAAATTTTATAAAAACTGAGACATTAGCAATGCGATTTTCAGTGCACCATTTGCAAATGTTCGTTGCGGTCGCTGCGACTGGCGAAGAGTGTGAACAGTGCGTGTGTGTGTGCGTATGTGTGTATGTATGTGTGTGCGTGTGTGCAGGATAACTGCCAGTAATCGAGCGAGCCCATGTGATACCCAGAAGCAACAGTGCTGAAGTAATATGCAAAAGGCCGACAAACAGGCAAAAGCAGAGCAGGCGCAGACAGGCAAGAGTAAAGCGAAAGAGAAAGTGAAAAGAAACGCAGCAGCGGCAGAAGGAGGAGCAGAAGCAGGAGTAGGAGGAGGAGCAACAGCTGAGCAGGATCTGGAGCTAGAGTCGCCAAGGGCCAAGGCACGTTCGCGCTTCTCCGCCGCCTTTCGCAGTCTCAAGACCAAAAAGCAGGAGAAGGAAAAGCCTAAGCCCAGCAGCGCGGAGCAGCTGACGGCCATCAGCAGCGGCGAGGCCGAGGATCTGACCAGCCTGGGCGAGATCAGTCTGGACAGCGAGCTGAAGAGCAGCCAAAAGAAGAAGAGCCTAACGCGTCGCCTGCTGCTGGGTAGTCTGAAGCCCAAGACGAAAGAGCGACCGCACAGCCTGGCGACGAGCGATGAGCTGAGCCTCAAGAGCAGCGGCAGCGGCAGGGAACGGGAGCGGGCACTGGGCACGGGCCTGGGCAGCGGCAGCAGCAGCACACTGAAGATAACCATAAGCGGCAAGAAAGTTGAGACTGTCGAAGTCAAAGGCAGAGGCGAGACGGATTACCTGACACCGATACCGACGCAGACGGCAACTGAAGAAGCGACAGCCGCAACAGCAACGGTAAAGCCAACAGCAACAGCGACAGCGACAAAAGAGACAGCTAAGCTAATTGTGGCCAAGGTGGTGTCCAAAGAGCAGAGCAAGCAGAAGAAGCAGTCGAAGCAGCCGAAGCAGCCGAAGCAACAGCTGAGAGCAGCGCCGCAGATTGAGGAGAAAATCGTTATCACTGAGAGCAGGCGAGATACGCCGCCGCGCGAACGAGCGCCGGCAAAGCCGAGTCGCGCATCGAGCAGTCAGTCAGCCAACAGCGCTGGGGAGCAGCACAAGTCGAGCAGTGCCAGCAGAGCCGTAAGCCTGCCCAGCCGTGAGAAGCGTGCATTGACGCAACAGCAACAACTGCAGCAGCAGCAGCAGCGTGGACATCGTTTGAATAAAGGCAGCAATACGGCAGCTCTGGAGAAAGAGGCGCTAGTGACGCCGCCCGGTTCGGAGTTGCAGCCAGCGCCGGCTCCTGCCAGTTCCACGCCCGAATTGAGGCCACCCTCGCCGCCCACCTCGTCCACCCTCGTCCTGGTCAGCCTGGCGGAGTCGTCGGACGCCGTCTCTCTAGCCGAATCAGCCCAGACAGCAGCTGCGCCTGTCGTGCGCTTTGCCGTTGGCAGCGCTGTCCGCGGCCCGGACGCCTACGAGCTAGCCCTAGCCGCCGCAGCCAATCAGCAGCCCAGCTCCAGCGAGGAGCCCAGCGATTCCAGCCTGCGGCGCCTGAGCTTCAAGCAGCAGTTGGCTCTATCGGATCACGACAGCATCGAGGGCAGGCGCGAGACGGTGCGCTATCAGTCGGTGGCCAGCGAGTACGGCGAGGATCAGGACACGGGCGACGAGCAGGAGGAGGACGACGGCCCCCAGCTGGACAAAGACGCCAAGCCCATGCCGGCCTTTGGCGATTTGACTATGGACCAGGAAATGGAACCGGTAAGCTGTGCATTGGACTCAATCGCAGCCGCTGCTCGAAAAAACAAGCAAACGAAGCCGCAAAAGTGTTTGCCCCCCCCATAGTCGGACGTCGGACATCGTACGACCCCTCGAACCGAACAGCCAACAACAGCTCTACCTCCCCTTCCTCCACCCCTTGCCTCTTTAAGTGTTCGTTCATTAAGTGTAAAGAGAACGTCTTTGGTTTGGCACTTGTTACAATTTATTTATGACTGTGATGAAGCGCTAGGATTTCCTTGAATGTGCCCCAATGGGTCTCCCAGAATGAATCACTACAATCTTATGCAGACGAGTATATTCGTTGCTAACTATTTAAGTGCTCCGGAAGGGTTTTCGATTTCTAGTTGTGCAATGGGGAATAACTAAAACGAAGCACTGATTCGTATAGGATCCATTCCATTTTCCTCTGCAGTCGAGTATGCCCTTTATTCTCGCTCTCTTTTAACCTCTGCCCGTCTCATTCTCTCTCTATTGCAGACCATAATGTCGCCCAGTGGCGAGAAGCGCGAACATCTCTACAAGATCCTAGTGATCGGTGAGCTGGGCACAGGCAAAACATCGTTCATCAAGCGCTACGTCCATCAGTTCTTCAGCCAAAACTATCGAGCGACAATCGGTGTGGATTTCGCATTGAAGGTGCTGCACTGGGATGCCAATACGATAGTGCGCCTGCAGCTCTGGGATATCGCCGGGCAGGAGAGATTCGGCAATATGACGCGGGTCTACTACAAGGAGGCGGTGGGCGCTTTCATTGTGTTCGACGTGACGCGCAGCGGAACCTTCGACTGCGTCAGCAAGTGGAAGGAGGATCTCGACTCGAAGGTTCAACTACCCGATGGCAGTCCCATACCCTGCATATTGCTCGCCAATAAGGTACAGTGTGATCGATTGATGGAGATTTCCGATTTTTTGCTATATGATCTCTTATATTTGATCATTTACAGTGTGATCAGGAGAAGCAGGGCATTGTGACGCAGCCGGAGCGCATGGATGAGTATGTGAGAGAAAATGGTTTCGCTGGCTGGTTCGAGACCTCGGCCAAGGAGAACATCAACATCGACGAGGCAGCGCGTGCCTTGGTGAACAAAGTAAGTGATCTATCAATCAGTCAATCAATTATATTCATTTTATCCATCATTCACAGATACTCATCAATGACAAACTGATAACTGCCGATGCGAATGATGCGGAGAAATTCAATTTGAGTGCGGCTGATGCGAGCGCAGAGACCAAGAACAAGTGCTCCTGCTGACCGGCTGTTGCGTTCATCCAGATGCATTCCAGCAATCAAATTGGGCTTTAAGCATACACACACACACATACACATACACATTTATAGAAACATGATAAGAATAACTATGCTTAGGTTCTTTTGTAAAGTGTGTCTAAGATTTAGCTTCGTATCATGTTCATCCATCATCATGGTTATAAAATCTAAGTTGAAGCAGTGCGTGTCCATAAAATTATCTATATGACTATATCACACACACACACTCACAGACAGACACACACATTTATATATTATATAAGCTAGAGCTCAGTTTTGAGATAATGCAGCATCATTTCTACATTTGTGTAAAATACGAATCGTCGTCCAATTGTTTTTTTACTTTTGTTTGTTTTTTGCTTTTGTTTTGTTAATGTGAGAGTTTTTTATCTTGAATTTATATAGTAAATAGGAACACACACACACATACATACATGAACATACACAAACTCTGCCATCTTTATTTGCATTTAGATAAATGTACGTTTTATTCAACACAGATTACAGCAGAATGAAAAAAAAAAAAATACATTTATTTATCTGCACGCAATCAAATAAAAAATTTTAATGTTAGTTAAGCCAAATGATATACGAGTTTTATTGTTAGAGAAATTAACTTAATACCTATGACCTAGGCGGCTGGCTAAATGCGCATTTATTTACAAGCTGCGAAAATGCAAACAATATTAATTACACCTATGTATGTTTAATTAGTGCGCAAAAGCAAAGAAAATTAATTTGAATTTAATTTTTTGCGCGCACTTATTTTTAAACTATCGATATGTTATCGTAAATTGTATTAACTTCGTTGAGGAATCTATACGCATAAATGATATTCCTAAAGTTGATAAACCTAAACTGATCCTTACATGATATACTAATGAAATTTAGAATGTTGACATATAATAAAATAATTATTAATTTTGTGTCCCTTTATTTTGTGGCATGGTTAGCTCATATTTCAGCTATCGCCGCAGCCCTGGTATATTTTAGTAGTGATTTTGATGATTTACAACGCTGGTCACATTGCATTCGCTGCTGTTGTAAAAAAATGCAAATGCAAAAATTGCAAATAACTAAAAATCTGAATATTCATAGAAATAAAATAATAAACAATAATTTGTAAAACTCAAGTGCTAACAATTGAAATGTACTAAATGTTTAAGGTGAGCTAGACAATGCTACTGCGCAACATCGCCGCCAGCAGCAACAGCACTTAAGCTAATTAGCAACGCCGCTGATTCTGATTGGGAGTCGTAGCCGCCGACGTCGACGTCGTCGTCGCGTTTACTCCCCTTTTCGGTCTTTGTTGCTCTCATTCGTGGGGGCCGTGGTTGTTGATAAAGGTTTACTCAATGGCTCGTTGATTAATCAGCAGCCAATTTCTTGAGTTGGACAATTCCAGCAATGAATCAGCTTTGCCGCCAATCGGAATTAGCATACACCTAGTAATGTATGCACATTAGCTTATCTCACTCTCTCTGGTTCTGTCTCGTACTCTCTTGCAGTTTTGTTATCTAGTTTGAGTAAAATAATTGAAATTCTTGAAGTTCTTGGATTGCTCGGAAGATGCTGCCGCCACGTGAGCATTTGGATCTGGAATGCTTCATTGTGACGAAGCATTCGTGGAAGGGCAAATATAAGAGGATTCTATCCATTGGCACCAGTGGCATTTCTACCTACAATCCAGATAGATTTGACTTAACCAATCGCTGGACCTACTCGGATATCGTAGCCGCCGCGCCCACCAAGACCTCAAATGTGAGTATAAATATAAAGCACATATTATTTATATATTGTATATATAATAATAATTCGCATTGCAGATTCCAAATGAGTTTGTATTAACAATAAAGAAGGATAAGAAATTGGATACGATCAAACTTTCATCGGAGTATCGCAATGATATTCTCAGCTCCATATTGAAATATTACAGGGAATTCGCTGACAAGCCCAAAAATGCTCTCGTAAGCCGAGTCACATTTTATATAATATTTTTTATATTTGCTAAAGTGAAATGTTCCTCTTGCAGCGCTTCAATGCTTATAAATATCATTGGTCGGGCATTAGTTTGCCCACGGTGCTGGAGGTCACGCCCTGCTCATTGGATCAATTGGATCCCACAACGAACGATGTGCTCACTAGCTATATGTACAAGGATATTGAAGGAATAATAGGTACCTATAGCAAGGCTTGAAACGAAAATGGCAAATGCTTTTGCGTTTCTCATCTTGTCCTGCTTCCACTCCTGCTGCTCCTCGGGCTGTGCAGTATTTGGCTTTCCCTTTCCCCTTGCTTTTGTTTTGTCTTTGGTTTCTTCTTCGAATCTGCCTTCACATTTAGCTTTGTCTTAAGCTTGACTTCCGCCTTGCCTTTGGCTTTGCCCTCTTCTGCAGCATCCCCCTCCTCCTCATCTTTATCCTATCTAATGTGTTCAATGTTTGTGTCCGGTTTTCACATTTTAATACGTGTTCGCTTTGTTTGCTTGTTTTTTTTCTTTTTTTTGTTTTACACTCATCTTTATGGTTTCTCGTTTACGCGCACCTTTTAAGCAGGCATCTCGGACTATGAAAATGGCATCGTGATGGCCTACGGCGGCTTTAGCCGCCTGCATATGTTCAAGGCGCTCAATCACCATGAGATCGTGCAGAATATCGTGCAACGCTCGTCTCAGTTTCTTGGAATCGAAACCAAAATACTCAAAAGTCAAATAACACGGGAGCAATTCGAGAGAGAGCGCTTCGGCAAGTACAGGTGAGTGTGATGGACTGATAGGAGAGAGAGAGAGAGAGAGAGAGAGAGTGAGACTGATCAAAGATCGTTGAATGATGCTCTCCATCTCTTGCAGCGGTGATCAGTTCCAGACCTCGATGACAGAGTTCACAGTGCAGAAGATAACGCCCCGGCATCCGGATCCAGTCAAGCGCATTCTCTGCCTCACAGAGGTCACGCTCCTGGAGCGCGATCCGCAGACCTACAGCGTCTGTACGCTGCGACCCCTCGCTGACGTCTTTGCCCTGGTGCGCGATAAGGACAATCTGCAGCGCTTCTGCATCGAGTATAAAAATGGCATCGTGCGCAGCTACAGCACCAACGACCGTGACTCTCTGCTGGCCACTGTGCTGGACGCCGTGCGGTCCAGTGGCAACCAGGATGTGCACATACGCATTGGCAACACGCCGAGGGGCAAGCGCTACGTGCCACTCAATAGCTCTGTGGACGAGGAGACGGAAGCGAATCTCCTGCGGTTGGTTATCAACAATTTCCAGAATCCGAGCAAACGTTACGAAATTCTTGAACGCTTCAACGCCAACGTGCCGCACAGTGGACTCAACTACAGTGTTACCCAGGATGTGAGCTAAACTTCAATTTGATTTGTGATATTTATACTGATTCTGTATATCTCCCGACAGAGCTTATTTGCGGAGAACAAGGAGAAGCTAATACTGAGCGCTCTGCAGGCCTTGGCTCAGAAGGAGCTGGACAGTCCGACAGCTCAGCTGAGCAACACGGAGCTGGAGGCAATATTCCATGCGCTGACGCGCCTGCTGGCCAGCAAAGTGGGCTACGCGGCCTTCACCAATTTGCCAGGGTATGGCCTTTGCTTATCTACCATAGATGGTCTAATCATATATATAATCTGCGTCTTGTAGCTTCCGAGAGATAATTGGCACTAAGATTGTGGCTGCACTGCGGCGCAAGGACCTGGCTGTCACCTACTCGGCGATCGATATGATCAACTCGCTGATGCACTCGGTGAATACGGATCACGACCTGAAGCAGGAGCAGCTGAACAAATCTTCCATTCTGTCATCGAAGTCATTTCTCGAGACGCTGCTCAATATGTGGACCATGCATGTGGTAAGAGACACAGAAGGTGGAACAATGGATTTCCATTGTCGTCTCTCAATCTGAGCAAGGCATAAAGTCGCATTCTTTTCAATTACAGAGCCACGGCAGCGGCGCATTGGTTTTGTCCGCGATGCTCGACTTCATGACCTTCGCTCTGTGCGTGCCTTACAGCGAGACGACGGACGGCAAGCAGTTCGATATACTGCTCGAGCTGGTGGCGGAGCGCGGCAGATCGTTGTACAAGCTCTTTCAGCATCCATCGCTGGCCATTGTCAAGGGGGCCGGCTTGGTGCTGCGCGCCATCATCGAGGAGGGCGAGCTGCATGTGGCGCAGCAGATGCAGGCGCTGGCTCTGGACGAGGCGGCGCTGTGTCGTCATCTGTTGGTTGCGCTCTACACGCCCTCGAATGATCCCACTCTGATAACGCATCGTCAGCTATCGAGGCATCTGATTGGCCTCTGGCTAACGGACAGCGACGAGGCAATGGAACTGTTCAAACGCATCTTTGTGAGTCATACGAAAACGATATATCTCTCATATGCTTTATTTAATTTGAGCTCAATTACAGCCCGCTGGTTTGCTGACCTTTCTGGAGTCAGAGGAGAGCGTGCCGGAGGCGGACGTGGAGGAGGACAAACTCAACTTTCGCGACAATCTCAAATTTGCAATTCAACATTCCAAGAAAACTCGCAAGAATGCGATAGAGAAGCATTTGCAGGGCATCAAGCACTGGGGCATGAACCTCATCGAGCAGCAGGATGGCGCTGCCCAGGCGCTCAAAAACCGTCCCGTCGTGCTGCGGAATCGCCGACAGAAGAAGAAGACCTCGGACGCGATCGTTAACCTGCCCTACTTCTTCTACAACTTTGCCAAAGATCACAGCTTGCCTAACTTGATATGGAATCACAAGGTGGGAGATATTTAGATATATATGAACCTGTTCAGTTATTCACTTGATACGTTCAATACAGACCCGCGAGGAGCTGCGCATGTGCCTGGAGAACGAGCTGAGACAATTCCTGAACGATCGCGACCTGGCTGGCAACATGATCGTGGCCTGGAACTATCAAGAGTTCGAGGTGGGCTACCAGTGCCTGGCAGAGGAGATAAAAATAGGCGACTACTACATAAGACTCATACTGGAGAAGGACGACTGGCCACAGAACTTGGTCAAGGATCCGTAGGTTCATCAGCTATTTGTATTAACCCTATTGGCTAACCTCTGTTTCCATCTGCAGCGTCGAGCTGTTCAATGCTCTGTATCGGCGCGTGCTCTGCCGGCAGCGCGTCAACGATGATCAGATGACCGTCTTTTCGCTGCAGGCGCTGGCCAAGGTCTACAGACGCTATCACAAGGAGATTGGCAAGTTCAGCGACATGTCCTACATCCTGCAGCTCAGCGATCGGGTAGGACAGCAGTCGAATATCTGCTAGCTGAAGCTGTAATTGATCCCCTTTCTCCATTTCGTTCAGTGCCTTTCCCCGTCCATGCGCGATGCGCTGATCAATCTGATATCCTGCCTGGTGCTGGAGAAGTCCAATTGCCGCGCTCTGGTCGATCATGTGCAGTGCCTGGTGGATTTGATCACGTTGGCTCACCTGCACAAGGGGCGCGCACAGCTGAATACCAAAACGAATGTGATCGAGGCGGGCCCGAATATGTCGGCCTACGAGGAGAAGGATTGGTACTACAACATCGAAAAGGATGGCCAGAAGGCGGAGCGTCAAGGCCCGATCACCTACTCGGAGCTCAAAGAGCTCTGGCACAAGGGCCTGATCACGCCGAAGACCCGCTGCTGGGCCATTGGCATGGATGGCTGGCGCTCGCTGCAGCAGATACCCCAGCTCAAATGGTGCCTCATAGCCAAGGGCACGCCGCTCTACGACGAGACGGAGCTCGCCTCCAAGATACTCGACATACTGATCAAGTGCACCAGCTTCTTTCCCAGCCGCACGCAGAATGGGGTCGCTGTGCTCATACCTGGACCCAAGCTGTCGAGGAAACTGTCGGAGTTCATCTGCCTGCCGCACGTGGTGCAGGTGTGCCTGACCCATGACCCAGGCCTGCTGGAGCGCGTGGCCACGCTGCTCTGCCAGATCATGGAGGACAACCCGGAGATGCCGAAGGTGTACATGACCGGCGTCTTCTACTTTATGCTCATGTACACGGGCAGCAACATCTTGCCCATAACGCGATTCCTGAAGATGACACACATGAAGCAGGGCTTTCGCAGCGAGGAGGTGAGTCGGGATGGGGCAACTGCAGGCTCTGACTAAACTCTGTTCTCCTTTTTAGACCTCTCAGTCGGGCATCATGCACCGCAGCATTCTCGGCCAGCTGCTGCCGGAGGCGATGGTCTGTTTCCTCGAGAACTACAGCGCCGAGAAGTTCGCTGAGATATTTCTCGGAGAGTTCGACACGCCCGAGGTCATCTGGAGCTCGGAGATGCGCCGGCTGCTCATCGAGAAGATTGCCGCACACATAGCCGACTTTACGCCGCGTCTGCGTGGCCATACGATGGCCCGCTATCCCTACCTGGCCATACCCGTCATCAGCTATCCGCAGCTGGAGAACGAGCTCTTCTGTCACATTTACTACCTGCGCCACCTGTGCGACACTCAGAAGTTTCCCAACTGGCCCATCGCGGATCCAGTGCAGCTGCTCAAGCACACGCTCGATGCCTGGCGCAAGGAGGTGGAGAAGAAGCCGCCACAGATGACCATACAGCAGGCCTACCAGGATCTGGGCATCGACCTGAACAAGGTGCCCAAGCCAGATGAGTCCCTGATACGCAAGAGCTACTACAAGCTGGCCCAGATGTATCACCCCGACAAAAATCCCAATGGGCGCGAGATCTTCGAGAAGGTCAATCAGGCCTATGAGTTCTTGTGCTCGCGCTCCGTGTGGAGCTCGGGAGGCCCGGACCCCAACAATATAGTGCTCATACTGCGCACCCAGAGCATTCTCTTCGAGCGCTACCCCGACGGTCAGTTCCATCTGTTCTATCCCAATCTCTGCCTTATCTAATTTCCTGTTTGCTTGCAGTACTGCGTCCCTACAAGTACGCCGGCTATCCACAGCTGATCAAGACCATACGCTTGGAGACCCGCGACGACGAGCTGTTCTCCAAGGAGGCGCAGCTCTTGACAGCCGCCTCGGAGCTCTGCTATCACACGGTGCACTGCTCGGCCCTCAATGCCGAGGAGCTGCGCCGCGAGGAGGGCATCGAGGCGCTGCTAGAGGCCTACACGCGCTGCGTCTCTATTCTGGGCGCCGACTCGAAGCCGGACTCGCTGCACTACCAGGTCATATCGAACGTGACGCGCTGCTTCGAGGTCGCCTGCAACTTTGAGAAGTGCAAGCAGAAGATCATACAGCTGCCCCAGCTGCTGTCCGATGTCTGTCGCGTGGTCTACTTCAAGCACACGCTCTCGGTGAGCCTGGTGACCAGCCTGGCGGCCAACAACTACGACCTGCAGTGCAATCTGGCGCGCAACGGCGTGCTCTGGTCGCTGCTGCTCTTCATGTTCGAGTACGACTACACGCTGGACGAGAGCGGGGTCGAGGTGAGCGACAAGAGCAATCAGCAGCAGTTGGCCAATAACCTAGCCAAAATGGCTGTGCTGGGCTGCATAGCTCTGGCCGGCTACTCCATGGAGTTGCGCAACAAGCCAATCACTGGCAGCGAGTCCAGCTCGCCGGCCAATCCGGCGGCCAAGCCGGCAGTGCCCGCCATCAAGCCAAAGCCCTCGGCCTCCAGCACCAACTCGGCCTACATGCAGAACGCACACAATCCCTTGCAGAGCAAGCAGCTGGCCATTACGGCGGGCAAGGAGAAGGAGAAGGAGTCGCCGGCGCTCACCAAGCAGGACTCGAGTGTCAGCAGCGACACAAACAGCTCCACAGATAGCGAGCAGCAGCAGCAGCAGCAGCAGCGACAGCCCAACTCCATTCAGCAGAAGTACATTGTCTCCGGCGAGGCGAAGAATATGTTGATTCGCCAGGTGCTGGAGCGGCTGCTCACGCGCTACATTGCCAACCAGCTGGCGACGGCCAGGGACAGCGAGGTGCTCAAGCTGCTGACGGCCAACACCCGTAACCCCTATCTTATCTGGGATAATGCAACGCGCGCTCAGCTCAAGGACTTTCTTGAACAGCAGCGCCTGGCCTCGGCCAAGGAGACGCACGAGGACATTGCTCAGGTCTACGAGCTGGTCTCCAGCTTCGAATTCGATGCGCACAAGTGAGTGGCCTGGGCTTCACTATAATCTATATATCCATAATACTTCATTTATTTCAGGGATGAGCTGCAGATTGGAGGCATCTTCATCAGAATCTACAACGACATGCCCACGTATCCGATTGCCCAGCCCAAGCAGTTCATTATGGATCTGCTGGAGTACTTAAAGTATGCCTATCAATATCTCCAGTTCAAGCAGCTGCCGCCACCAGCCGCAGCACCACCAGCAGGACCCAGGATGGGCAGCGATGGCATCCTAACGCCCACCTTGGCACCCAATCATCCGCAGCTCCAACAGCAGCAGCAGCAGCAACTGGAGGCCAAGACTGCTAGCACCTTCGACGAGGTGCTGACTGCCTACAATCGCTCGAAGAGTCGCAAGAAGCTGGAAACGGATGCACAGGTGGAGCGGCAGCTGTCGCTGCAGCAGGCCCAATACGACTACGCCAACGACTCGCAGCTGGAGCTGCACATCACGATGGTGCTGCGAGCCCTGATTGCCGTGATCAAGGCGAATGCCGAGGTGGAGATCCAGTGCATTGGCAATTTCGATATGATATTTGGTTTCCTGGCCAACAATATATTCGCAGATGTAAGTGCCAAATGAGGCATCCCTTGCATTGCCATTGCTGTAGCTGATCTCGCTTTTTGATACCCTTGCAGAGTTCCAGTGTAAAGGCTGTGGCTTTGGAGGTCGTTGCTCTGGTTTCCCGGAACAAGGAGTGCGTCTCGGAAGTAGCTGCCTGCGAGATACTGGGCAACTATTTGGTTGCACTCAGGGATCCCGAGCTGCGGGCCAGCCAGGTGAAAGTGCTCGAGACGCTCTCTGGCCTGATGAACGTCCAGGAGATGATCAAAGAGGCGCAGACGAAAGGCGCCGTCATCTACTTGCTGGACATGTTCTGCAATTCGCGCAATCCGCAGATACGCGAAATGTGCGCCGAGATCTTAGCCAAAATGACAGCGGACCGCCTGAGTGGGCCCAAGGTGCGGATTACCATATCCAAATTCTTACCCGGGCTGTTTATCGATGCCATGATCGAGTCCGCGGCGACCTCTGTGCAGCTGTTCGAGTCCATACACGAGCACCCGGAGTTGATTTGGAACGACGATACGCGCTCGAGTGTCTGTGAGGCCGTGGCAGAGACCTGCAAGCGATTCTACCAGCAGCAGAAGACAAATCCGCGGTACTTGTGGAAGGATCCGGAAATGCTGAAGGATCTGATGTCGAACGAAATAGTTGTTGCCGGCGTTTATTTGCGCCTGTTCGTCAGCAATCCGGCCTGGACGCTGCGCAAACCCAAACAGTTTCTGTCCGATCTCTTGGATTATGTTGTGGAACAAATCAGCAAGAGCTCGACGGAACAGGACGTATTGGACTTGTCCACGACGGCACTTGTGGAGCTACTACGGTCGCAGCCTAATCTAGCGGACGAAATTCCCGTGCTGGGACACATACCGAAGCTGTTTAATCTGCTCTCCGTGCAGCCAAAGAACACGCTATCAGTATTACATCAGCTGTCGCTATCGGAGGTGGGTTCCCACTCGGACTTACTGGTTAATCCCACCAAATTAATTCCCTTCTGCTTCCACAGTTCTGCGTGAGCGCCATATCGCAAACGGAATGCATTGCGCCGCTAAAGCGTTGCATGGAACATAATAGGGATTGCATTGAGAAGTCCTGCGAGGCGATGAGTCGACTCTTCAAGCATCAGCATGTAGGTGGATGGTTGACCAGGGAGAGAATATCTGACTAAAGCATTGACTTGTTCTGTTTTTAGGACTCTCTGATTAGTCAGTCCCTGGAGGTAGGTCTCATACCTTTTCTGTTGGGCCTCTTGGACAGTCGTTTGGAATTTGTGGACAATGCATCCGCGGTCAAGGCACAAATTGTCGCTGCGCTCAAGGGCATGACCCACAATCTCAATTACGGCGATCGTGTCACGCAAATCCTGCTCAAGCATCCTGTCTGGGCGGAGTTCAAGGATCAGCGACATGATCTCTTCATCACAGACACCAACATACGTGGCTACTTAACGGGTAATGCATTAGAGATCAGCAGTATATCTATTAAGCCATGACTAACATATTCTTCGCCTTCAGGCATCAATCCAACGGCTGGCTATTTAACCGCCGGACCAGCGCAAAACGTTGAAGTGCTTACCTCGCCGCCGCCCATTGATCGCGATGATCCGTCGGCGCGTCAACAAATTGATTAGCGTCTTCTCATCTGCCTCATCAGCCACGCGAAAGCCAAACAAAACTTATGAGTGGTGCAGAGAGTTTCCCTCATCGGCGGGGAGATTTCAACTGATTTCCTTTATTGTATTAAAAGTTTTTTACACACAGCAGTGAGATGTTGCTGTCAGCAATCAATCGGAACGAAACAAAACAAAACAAAACAAACCATAACATAACATATTAACAAATCTGTAACAAAGTCTATGAAACGTTTAATTTTTTATATTTATATAAATTGTATAAATAGTAACTAGCTAATTACACATTACACACGTACATATACATATATACACACACATATATACATACATATACACCTTAACTAAAGCATGCATAAAGTGATTATACATATGTATTATGAAATAAAGCAGACTCATTACAAATGAATGAAATGTTCAGAATATAAGTTGTTCAAATAAGCAATGTTTTTTTAAGTTATTTGGTATTTTCCGTTATACACAATATTTCCATAATTGTATTTACATGCGGTATATTTCAGTTAGTATTTTTATAAACAGTGCACGTTGGCATTTTTTAGCGCCTGTGCAGCGCGGTCACACTGTCTATTGTTGAAAACGTAAACAATGTCGCTTGTCGCTGATTATAGCGATTCATCCGAATCCGATGTGGAAAGCAGCAGCAGTGACTCCGAAAAAGAGGAAACAAGTAAAAAGCAAAGGTTGGAAAAACAGTATTTATATATTTACTATTAGTATTTATAAAAGTATTAATTTCAGCCCGCCTGATACACATAAACCTTTAAAACTGCCCAGTGCTAGCGATGCTCTGGATAATGCGGCTGCAAAACGAACCGGCGATGTATTTAGTAATCCATTTCTGGAGGCAGAGCTGAACAAGACCGCTTCACTGGAAAGACACGTGAAAATGGTCAATAATGATGCACATTTGAAGCTGAAAAATGGACGAAAAATTTGTTGGAATTATAGAAAAGGACGCTGTCGCTTCGGCACAAGCTGTCAATACGCGCACGACTCGGATCTCTCTGTTGAGGCTGTGGCTGCTGAAAATGAGCCCAAGGTGGAAGCAGCAGCACCAGCAGTCAACAAAAGCGCTGCTGGCAATAAGAGGAAACGACCTGGTTTAAGCGATGGCATAGAACCGGGCAAAAGGGTGATGAAATCGTACCAACAACAGCAACTGGGAGCAGGCGCTAGACGTTAAATAGAGTTCAAATGATGCCAGCATCCGTCAGGCGCAACCAACAGCTGCCCTCGCCGATGCCACAACTATTGCTAAGCACTTTAAGCACACGCAGATTATTCTCCTGTATAGAATCCTCTGGCAGCTCCAGCGACAAGATGAGTGTACAAACGGAGCTCCAGTAGTCCCCCAAGTAGTTGCAATCCTCTGGATTCACAGCTTCTGTGTGGCTCAACTCCTCCTCATCACCATCTGCAGCTGCTGTATATTAAGATAACATATGTACATATATATAAAACTAAGCATAAACCATTTCGCTCACATTCTTCATCCAAACTAAACGTCGTATTGCCAATGATAAAAGCTATGCCATGTTCCACAGCTAGCTTGCGTATGACCACGGTCAGCTCTGTCAGAAAGCTGCGTCCCTTATTTAGGTCATAGCTGCTGCGATATAGAATATAGCAAGCTGACAGAGAATCTATGAGGATCAGCTTTATGTCCGAGACTCTCTCAGAGCTTCCTTTAGAACTTTTTAGCCTCCCCAGCAGATCTTGAAGAGCTGACAACAAAGCTTCTGCCATGCATGCCTTAACCACACAAATCCTATCTAAATAGTTATCTATAGCTTCGTCAGTTAGCTTCTTCTTCCGTAGGATCTCGTCTAAACGTTCGCTATCAAAGTCCAAATTCGTGTCCATAAACAGCACCTGCTGATTGTCATCCTGTTTACAAACGAAATTCACAGCCAGCGTGTGCAGCAGTTCTGTTTTTCCCACATCATTTTCCCCAACGAGCTCCCAAACACGACCAGGCCGCAAAGGCTGGCCAATGGCATCCAAAAGGTTATCCAATCTGCAAAATATATTATGTATACCCTCGAAGCAAGAGAACTGTATTCATACACTGACTCTTCTATGCCTGTGGAGTAGCTTACGGGTTCACATTGATAGATTTTTTTAAACTTAATCCTGCGCACACACAAATCCAAGAGCTCCCGCTTAATTTCCTCCATCTTATCGTTGCTCAGTGCGAGCTTCGTGTGCAGCTTATTTGCATTCACGAACTCTTCCACCGTGCGAATATTTTGTTTTTGCAACAATTTAATGTGATATTCAGATATTTCTTTTCCTGTTTTGGTTGCCAAAAGCAAGGACTGCAAATCTCCGTGGTCTTCCATTTGGAGGCTTCTTTTGGATTTATCAATTCAAAGTCGATAGCTTGTACGATTATCGAAATTTGGTATTTTATCTTATTATGTTTGCTTTTTTGAAAGCTGGGTTTTTTAGCAAATTGCCATTTGGTATTTATATTGGCTGGCTTGGAAAAATGACGGATTAGCCCGCAAATATTCAAAAAAGGGAAAAATGTCATTAAAAACCTAGGTTAATCAGCATTCTTGTAGAAATCTTATTTGAATTTAATTAAGAACCTGATAAATATAATGAACGGCTTGCAGGGCAACTTGTTTGTTAAAAGGGCTTAATTAAAGTTAGTTGTTAGCTTAAGATAAGGCACGTTCAGCAGTAAAATCGTAGCTTGGACGTTTGAGTTCGCTGCTGAGTCATCAATTGGATCAAAAGACGATAAACAAGTGTATGCCGGCACACATATGTATGAGTATGAATGCGAATATAAGCATTGCTGTCGTCCTAATGGAAACCCCCACGCATACAAGCATACAGAATGTCGGCTCTTTATCTGAAAGCAACGCAACTTTTAACTCAATTGAAATGAGCAACTCAAGCAATTTTGCATGCGTCTCAGTTGCAAATTGATTATGGACGAAGCACCGCACGCCCAGGAGAGCCTGTTCGCCAAATCCCAGCGGCATAGCCGTGATGCAGAGAGCAGGAATAGTTCTAACAGCATCAGTGAGGCAAGCCTTGAAGAGCAGGATGCTGTAGTGCCAGTTGTGAGCCTCGAGCCCAATACAGATCAAAATCCAGAGCCCAGTCCGGTAGGGGCTGCCCAGATATGCGCACAGCCAAGTACTTTTCTTTTGGAGCCGCTGATCTTGATCTTGCTCTTCTCGTATAATTTCTCCTGTAAGTCTTGCATGCCCTATAAACTGGATTCACCTAATCGTAACTTGGATTTTAGCTACCATACTGAAAACTCAGATCATCTATCAGAGCTGTACGGCGGGCTTTGGTTACCCGGAAACGGTTTGCAGCCTGCTGGGCACACGAAATACCACGAATGAGACAAAGCGCATCGAAGCTGAGGTCCAGCCCTATGCAGCACGAGTTTTCCTAACCATCAAGATCGTCGAATGCATTGTGCCCGCCTTCAGTGGTCTGTTCATTGGCGCCTTGGCTGATCGCTATGGACGCAAGCCTCTGCTGTTGGCCTCCTACTTGGGTGGGACCTAGTTACTAGCCACCAGCTTAAAGCTCAGTTCAATCTCCATCTCCATCTCGTTTCCAGGCTATGCTCTACAGTACATACTTTCCGCTGCTATCGCTTATGTGTCTATGCAACGCCATGGACTGGTTAGCCCTTGGCTCTACGTGATAACCATCATTCCGCTCTCGCTGCTGGGCAACAGCGTCACCTACTCCGTGGCTGCTGTTTGTTTTATAGGCGATGTCTCCACGGGCAAGATGAGATCGTATAGGTGAGAGAGAGGCCTTGACCTGCCTCAACGACGTCTTTAACTCTCCCACCCTTATATAGAATGATCGCCTACGAGCTGTGCATCTATGTGGGTCTGCTTCTGGGCAGCTTTGCCTCTGGCTACGTTTATGAGGCCAGCAATGCCTACGTTATCTTTGTTATCTCGGCTGCATCGATATTGTTTGCGCTGTTCCTCATGGCCGCCCTGCTGCCCGAGAGTTTGCCACAGCGACAGCTCACCGAAGGCTTCGTCGTGCGGGACTTGTGGCAAAGCTGTGCGAGGGGACGTCTCTTCCAGGATCGCTCCATACTCGTGCTGCTGATGTGTGTGCTGCTGCTTACAGCCTTTGTGTCGGGTGAGTGGGTTATCTATTATAAATTTCGTATTGCTAACTATATCTTCTCTCTCTTTCTCCCTCTCTCTTTCACTTTAAGATGGCAGCAACTCTGTCTTCTATCTGTTCATGCGCGCCAGGTTCCATTGGAGCGTACGTGACTTCACCAGCTATGAGTCGGTGAGCATTCTGGTGCCCGCTGTGGCCGGCTCGGGTGGCATTCTGTTTCTATGGCTGCTGCGCCAGGTGGGATTCCCATTTGTCATCTAACTGTGCATTGGCTAACCTTACTTACTCTGGCTTGCAGTGCAGCGGATCAGCCGTTTTGTGGCTGGCACTCATCTCGCTGCTGAGTCACACGGCGAGCAGTCTGATGAAAGCTTTTGCCTTTGTTGACTGGCAAATCTATCTGGCCATTGGCTTGGGCCTCTTCAAATCCCTGGTGAATCCCATGTGCCGCACGATGATAACGAATCTCTTGCCAGCCGATGAGCGAGGTTTGTGTGCAAAGCTTTTGTAACTCAAGCGTGAGGTGGTGAGGTGGCTCTATTGCTTGTATATTGGAGCTGTATCTGTATCTTTGAGTTGAATTCTTATCTTTGAGCTACATTTGTAGCTTTCAGATACACATGGCATATGTATGCATCTCTCACACGTTCGTATCTCTGTAAGGCATTTCAATCTTTCAGAAACATTCTGAATATGTATCTGAAAGATACGGTTCTTATGTAACTAGATAGTGCTTGGGGCTGGCTTTTATCTTTGTTTTGTAACTAATAGTACATATATGTATCTGTAAGATACATATGTATCTTTCGATTTGTTTGCATCTCTTTCTCTTCGATTTCCATTGCAGGCAAAGTCTTTGCGCTGTTGAGCGTGCTGCAGACGCTTTCGCCGTTCGCCTCGTCCACGCTGTACATCATCTTCTATACGCTCACGCTGAGCACTGCGCCCGGCTTCTTCAACCTGATCAGCGCCAATCTGTTTGGGCTGGCGATAATCTTGCTGCTGTGCGTAGTGAACAGATTTATGCATATAATATTTACTATGCTAATTTTAACAAAAACTGTATTTGTTTTTCTTTTCTTTTTCAGCGTCGTCTGGCAAAAGAAATCCAAATATCCCGCACACTATGAACCGATTTTTAAATGATATTTAAAACCAAAATTAATGATATGAAATTTGCTAGTCATTCGGCAAATTTGCACATCAATTATACAAATTGGTCGATCCGGCGGATATAGCAAATATATATGTAAATCAAAATCATATATTTAAAACCCTATTAAAATATTTACATATACAAAAATCACCGAATGTGCGAAGTGTTGGATGGAGCGGGGGTTTTATAAGCCAGCATAAAGAAAACAAATAAAAAGGTTCCGATGTATGTGCTCGACTCTAATATACCCCTCATTAGATATTCAGTGGGCAAAGCAGAGGAAGTGTGATGAGGGTGTCGTAGGTGCGTGTATACTCGACCGAAATCTATAAAACCAAATGAAATAAGTAGCTTTCGATCATCAAACAAAAGTGAGTCCACAGAGACACAAAGACTAATTTTAGTTCCATTCAGGGCTTACATGATAAATAGAAGCCTAAACAAAGGGGTGTCAGAAGCCCTGACTATAATTACCTTTATTATTTACCACAATTAATATTTATTTACATAATGTAAATATTATTGCAATAATTTTTGACATGCCTTTGGCATTTACACTTTGTTTAGATATGGGTTAATAGAAGCGCCATGTGAATCGAAACTATTCACTGTTAATTTCCAGACATGTGCGTGTGCGTCAGTCAGTTGACAGACTATTCACTTATATATATATATAAATTAATATATATATATATAATAGATATACATATATGTATATGTATGTGTCTGTGTGCCTTTATAAATATGTATGTATATTTTTATAAAAATAAAAAAGACAAACAAACAAACCTCAGATGCTAAATTGAGCGTTAATTTATGTTTGCTAATTTTAAATTAGAGCTTTGAATGCGTTTTAAGACAATAAATTCCAGCTGCTTTACAGCTTCAACTGAACGAATAAAATTTGAGTTACATTCTATAAAACTAAATAATCAATACTGCATATATTGGGAAATTAAAACACATACAACTGTCGTATGTATCTAGCAACAGGTGTTTTGTGATTCTGCTGATTTAAATAAGATTTATTTGATTAACGAAATTTGTTTTCATTTTTTTACGACTCTCTTGCGGGCTTTGACTGTGGCTCGTGCTTCTCATTTGCACGACGAAAACAAATGGATGTAGGGGCTATGAACGACTGTGACATGCTCGTTCGTTGACGAATATACACCGCATTGTTATGAGCTTGATTGACTGCGTTACATTGGAAACAACAATGCCGATATACTCTCACAGCACATCTAGCTGACGGACATAGAAACAACAGAAAGTGTGGCTAGGAGTGCTCAAACCTGTAGCAGGTGCCGCCGGGAGGGGGCCAGCAAAAAGTTATTTAAGCCCGGCAGTCGGCGAAATCGAAATTAAACGAATAGGAATCGTTGTCGCTGCAATATCGAGCTACCTGGCCATATCAACCAAGTTTGTCGGGAATGGAATGCTTGTGAGAAGCAACAGCCATTGCAGTACATAACTAAATTACATGTGTATAGAGAGATGTACATATGGAGGGAAATAGCTTTGATTTTTGATGAACAAGTGTTGTGGAATATTTGTGCTCGGCTTCATCTTTTGTGATTGATCAGCGTTCTCGCATTTGACCGGTTAGAGAAACCTAGAGACTGTACAGCGACCAGCTCATCTACAGTTCTCAGATCCCAAACTAAGCTTAACGGAACTCAAACATAAATAAGGTCAACATTGTTGTGTGTGTGTGTATTTACCTGTCGTATACGTAATATAAATTTGAGCTGTGAAGTGCGCATTGTTAAACCTTTTTTTTTTTGTTTATTGCCAATATGTCATTGCTGAAATTCGCCAGAGTCTAATTAATAAACATATAATGTAACTAGGCGAGTCTCAAAGTGGCCTCCAAACAAATAGATTCGTTGAACTGTACCTTTGAAAAATATAATAAATAATCATTTTGTGCAATTTCAAATTCAGTCGCCAACAAGTTGACCAGCCAAGAACTTTTCCTATAAGTGCCAGTGAAATTTAAGACATTCTCAGGAATAACTACGCATACCTCAGGCTGCAATTCGAGTCAAGTATTTTTCTTTAAAGAAAAGTGGTCGAAATGGTCCAAAAAGTCTCGCAGATTATGACACTAAAACGCTTGCGTGATATACAATGGCATCGGATTTTTTATATGGTCTACATTGAACCGGTTGTGTTTATGCTGCTCTTTTCGATAACCTTATCCAGTAAGTGCCAAATTAAGCCGAGTTACAAATTACAGTTACACAAGTTACTAAATACCTATGAACATTTAGATACCATCATGAGAAATCAGATCATCTATCAGACCTGCACAGTGATTTTTCGCTACAATGTAAGCGATTGCAAATTGCTGGATGATAAAAATGCCAGCGCCGAGATCAAGGTTTCTATTTGAGCTTATTTATTTAGTGATTGCACAACGACTAATTCATTGTTTTCCAGGCAATCGAAACGGAACTGCAGCCATATGTGGCCAATCTATTTCTCTCGCGCACGCTGCTCGAGAGCATTGTGCCTGCTTTTTGTGGCCTATTCATTGGCTCCTGGTCGGATCACTATGGACGCAAGCCATTGCTCATCGTGTCCATGATTGGTAAGTGAAAATGATGTGTGTGTCTGCCTGTGTGTCTGCGATTGGTCAGAGTGCCAGCTATTACATAACTGTTATATGTGTTCTCTTTTAACCATGGGCGTAAGCAAAGCAAGGGCTTCGAGCTCTGACTTGCTCAAAACACAGTTCTGTTAGTAGTATTTCTCGCAATATAAAGAGTCGCTTTATTTTATATCAAATTTTATACATTTGACTTGGAAAAAATGCATCCCCTTCAGAAAATGGCTGTGACGCCCATGCTGAACATTCTCTCTTCTTTCATTCTGCTTTGTTACGCCAAAGCAAATGAGCATAATTTGCTTTGTCCTGTGCGAGAGCGAGACAGCAGCCTTACTAAGCTAAGCTCAATTCGGCATGCTGTGTGCCAGTGTGAGTGAATAAAATAGACTGTGGCCAGTTCAGTTGGCGACCAAGGAACAAGTCGAGTTCAGCTGAGCAAATGTTTAATCGTTAATTATGTTTTTTGCAGGATTTGCTTTGTCATTTCTGGTTACGTCTGCCATCTGTGAGCTGTCCACCTACTATGAAATCAATCCTTGGTGGTACATTGTGGCCGCAGTGCCGCACTCCATGCTTGGCGGCAATTGTGTCTTCTCCGTGGCAGCTCTCTGCTTCATCTCGGACATAACGGACACCAAAACGCGGCCGTATCGGTAAGTGGAACCCTCTAGTAGTAGATACAGTTATATCTAACCTCCTCTCGGCTATTATCTTTTGCTTTGTCTGCTATCTCAGCATGATCTTCATGGAGTCGCTGTTCTTCATCGGCTTGACCAGTGGCTCGCTCTTGTCCAGCTTCGTTTATGCCGCCACCAATGCGGCCACGACCATTGGCATATCCGGCTGCATCACTACATTGGGCTGCTTCTTCATCATATTTTTCGTACCGGAAAGCTTGAATTATCGGAAAGAAAATGAGGCCAAGATGGCGAACGAGGCCACCGCTGTCGGCGCCAATAAAGAAAAGGAAATGCCCATTTCGGCATCTGACTTGCAACCGGAATGCGTGGCCATTGATTGTCCGCCCATATTCATGAATCCCGATTGCGATGCCGAACAGGACAAGCAGAAGCAGCAATGTCATCAGCTGCCCACGCCTGCCACGCCCAACATGACCTTCGACGAGGATCTGCTGGCCAAATATGTGGAGCAGCTGCCGCCCAAGGTGAAGGCCCAGGCACAGGCCCAGAGCAAGCCGCAGCCCGAAGCCGATGGCAAGAAGACCGGACTATTCAGTTTTTCACACATCCGCGATATGGTTAGCACCTGCACGAAGCCACGCGAAAATCATGCTCGGGCAATTATTTGGCTGGTCACAATGGCCATGTGCCTGTCCATCTTTGTCTTTGGTGAGTTCGATCAGACTTGAAGGCAGGAGGGTGGCACAACTTTTCCTTTTGCTTATGTGATATCTGTGATGCGCATTTCCACTTTTGTAGATGGCGTCATGACGGTGATGTATCTGTTCGTGCGAGAGAAGTTCCATTGGTCTGTCAGGGACTACACCTTCTACGAGACGGTCAGCCATCTGGTGCCCATGGTGGGAGCACTTATTGGATTTCTGATACTGCGCAAGGTGAGCAAATGGTATAAATATAACATATACATACGTTTATACGATATGTCATATTCGAGACTTTAATGTGATCCCAGACTGATATCATATCTGTATATGTTTGTCTACTACGATTGACACCTCTATGTATTTACAGATCTTCCGTCTCTCTGTGGTGACCTTGGCGCTGCTTTCGTTTGCCTCGGAAATATTGAAGAATCTGGCGAGGGGCTGCTCGACGCAGGCGTGGCACATGTACCTATCGGTTATACTGGGCGTATTTCGTTCTATTGGCGGACCCATGTGTCGCACCATTGTCTCCAACATAGTACCCTCCTCCGACTTGGGTACGCTTTAGCCCTATATACTATATCTATATTATCTTTCATTTATATGTTTCCATTTCCTTCTGTTTTGCAGGCAAAATTTTCTCAATCAAAAATGTTTTGCAATCGTTTGCACCTTTTAGTAAGTCATTGCCCAATTCGGCTGTTCATTAGCATGGCCATTATTAATTAATAATTAACTACTATTAATTTTAGTCGCTGCGCCGCTTTACACCTTCGTCTACAAGCGCTCGCTTCACTATTATCCAGGCCTCTTCAACTTTATGAGCGTCGGCTTCTATATGATGTCATTTATATTCATCTGGTAAGCTGCTAATGCTAATGCTAATACTGATGTCAAAGCTAATGATTTTGTACACTTCTATATCATTCTACAGCTGTGTGCTGCGCATCAAGCTTATGCATAAGCAGTACTACGCCAAGGTGCTGAAATAGGAGAGCGCACGATCCTTCGATGTGATTCGCCTATATATCCTACTTTACTTTAGTTTAGTTTTATTTCCTATTTATAAATAATTGTGATCTGATCTAGGCCTAAGCGAAAGCCCCCTAACTCCAATAAGCAATAAATCTAACGAGCAGCCAATCGAGCGTAAAAACTTTAGACAATATATAGATTTGGTGTACTTTTAATTTAAGTTTTGATAATATTTTACAATTGGCTTGGTCTCTGTCTTTCTTTGTACAATTGGTGTATGTAAACTTTGTATATATATATACTTTTTTATATACAGTTCAGTTCCTATGGGCAGTTACGAATTGAAACAAATTGCATTTACTGTTACAATCACATTTACAAATTGAAAGAATTTCTAATACTTCTCATACTGATATAAAAATGGTCTATCATACAGTTAACATGATATATATGTATATATATGCATTATGTTTGTAAAAACGATTCTGTCTAGACATCACAAGAAACGTAAATTGCATGCTTGTTAAGGTATTGCGAATTGAGCTATGCCGGGGCTGAGGTAATCTTTGGTTAGCTGCCTATGACCTTATAGACGCTCGAACTGTTCATCGATTTCTGAATGCCAAAGATGATGCTGCAACGATAGAAAGAAGAAGGTGATTTAGAGACATCTCTGCATATGTATTAATACAGATAGTTGGACTGGTCGACAAGTACTCTGTCTACCCTCGCATTCGAACATAAAATTCGAGCTTAACATGCAAGCAATGCTCTTATGAATATTTGCCATTGAGTCGACAACTGTTAGACCTACCCTCGCAGTACTACTTACGCCATTAGAATGTAGCAGAGAAAGAAGAGGCCGACGCTCATGAAATTAAAGGCGCCTGGATAGAAGGCCACCGTTGCCTTATAGACGGACGTATAAAGCGGCGCAGCGGCCAGCGGCGAGACCATTTCCATGGATGTGGTCAAAGCGAAGATTTTACCTAGGAGAAGACAATTTACAGAGCTGACCAGGGCAGAGCTAGTCCTTGGTGACTCACCCACATCGGCGGCGGGAGCTACGTGCGATAGTATCGCCCTGCACATGGGCCCCAGGACGCCGCGCATCATGCCGAGCGTCATGCCCAGGTACATCTCCCACGAATACTTCGCCGTGGCGCGCACTGTGCTCTCCAGCACGCAGGCGGCCAGCGAGAGCATGGCCACGCTGATGATGGAGACCTTGAGGACGCGCCGCAGCAGTATCATGCCGGCGACGCTGCCGATCAGCTGGATGACGATGCGCGCCGCGTTGAACTGACTGATGTCCTTGATGGTCCAGTCGAACTGCTCGCGCAGGAACATTATGTTGACCGTGTTCTCGCCCTCCATGTTGAAGATGGTTATGGTCAGCGCCACCATGGTCAGCCAGATGAAGGCGCGATCGAAGTTGGCACGCGGCAGCAGGCTAGTTCTGACCAGATCTTTGACCAGGCCAAAGCGAAAGAATTCACGCACCCGCGATCCCCCATGCAGCTGTATGTCCTCGGCCGGCAAACTCTCGGGCACCAAGAAGTAGACATAGAGCAGCGCCAGGAGCATCAAGCCAGCCGCAATGCCGAAGAGCGTCACCGCATTGGTGGCTGCATAAATGTAGCCACTGGCCACATTGCCAATCATCATGCCGGCGCACAGCGATGCCTCATTCAGCACCATTCTGAAAATAAACACGAATCACTCGCAGTTCCACGTCGATTCGAGCTGCTGAAGGTGAGCTGGGTCTTACCGAAAGGCGCGTTTCTGCTCCTTGGCCACGTCGGAGATGTAGCAGTAAATGCCCGTGATGAGGGCGCAAGTGCCGCCGCTCAAAACGGACGGAAACGAGGCGAGCAGGAACCACCAGGGACTTATGTTATGGAACATTGTCACCTCCGATATGGCTATCAAGATGGCACCGCCAATCACGTAGCCTAAGCACGCGGGAAAAGAATTTGGATATATAAATGAATATATATTGTAGATTACAGATATATAGAATGAACACTAAATTATTAAACATTTCCTTATAATAATAATCATGCTTCTGACTAATATAGAACGTATAATATATTGATTCATATAATATAAATAATATGAAATATTTAGAATTTCATTAAATCATCAATTTAAATTTGAATTAATTATAAATAATGAATAACTTTGTTATTGTTAATTGAAATTTAATTATAACTGCAATTATATATAAATTATGACTATCTGTAGCCGTAGTAAATTCGTCTTACCCGTGAAAACCGTTAGCAATATAGGCCGCCTGCCGAACTTATCCGACCAGGGCCCGATGAAGAGGCTGACAAACGCAGGCATTATGCTCTCCAACAGCGATATGGCCATTGTGATATCCGCCGAGTAGCCTTGAACCTGGGTTTCCAGCTTCTACAACAATTTGGGTAGTAAACATTTTAAGTGCTCATAATCAATTGGTTTCAAGCAGCTGTTCGACTAGCACCCGAATGACTCATCGCGTGCCACTGGGTATATTCAGATCAAAGTATTCCTCGATCGATAATATTTTCGACCACTGCAACTATTAGTCATGCCCGTTTAAAGGCGTCGCTCATAAGCCCCCGATAAGAGCTGAACTATATTTCCACATATACACATATGTATGTATGTATGTATGTATGCCTATAGAGGTTTTCATTGTTATCTGTCTAGTCAAACAATAGATCATCAAATACTTTATTTTCCTTTCTGATTGGATTTCTCGATGCGTATAAATCAAAGTCGTTAGCATAATGGAAATTGGAATATAACAGCTTAAGCGATAAGAAATGTCAAGTACGCTTTAAATTGATATAAAAACAACAGAGAGAAAGAGAGAGGAAGAGAGAGAGAGCGTGAGAATAATAAGGAAATTCTGAATACTCTTTCATATAAGTTTAAAGAAATGGATAGAGTCCAATAAAGAGGTTAAAAAGTTAAGTATGCCTGAGAGCTATTAAAATATTTTAAAACCGATCTTTGCTATATATACTATATGACATTGCATTAGAATTGGTGCACATTACATATATATAGATATAGAAACTGAATCAACAACAGATCTTTAATCACTTCAATGCTAAATAGCTCCATTGAACCCTTATAATACCAAAATAGTAATTATATATACGTAAATATATACACATATATCATATAAAGTTTGATATGCCGAAGCTCTCTCTGCTTTCATCTGCTTATTGTTAATATCCAACTAGCTAGACAGCTATCTTTACATATAGAGTATACCATATGCATATATGTATATTATAAGAGATAACATCTTGAGCTTGAGCGCAGGAAACTTACTTTTGTTTCCTGCGAGCCCCGATCGACGCCCAGCAGCGGCTCACATTGGGTTTCGTTGAAGTGCATGATCGTAACGCAGGTTTGGTACAGTATCTGATTCTGCAGCACCGCCCCTAAAATTATAATACCATGAAGTATGACTGTAACAGACTCTGTGATTAGCAGTAAATTCAGATTTCCTTACCAATTAAGCTGCGACCCACGAATATCAGAAACACTGCGGGCTCTAATATGAACCATTTGCTAGAGCTGGTGCCACCATTGCCTGGTGGCAATGGAGGGGCCTCTATATCTGAGCTTGACTGAGCAGCATCTAGTAGGCGTGGCAGTTGCTCGTCTTCTTGCGCCTCCTCGTTTACCAAAGGCTCTCGATCGGATCGTACGCTCATGTTTAATTTTAAAATTTGTTAAAATTGTTAAGTATCACCAGCTGTTTCAATTGTTGGTTTAGACAAAGGAACTAGCAAATCATTTTGAATTGTTATTCAGCAAATTAAAAACAAAAAACCAAAAACAAAACTCGTTTATCTGCAATGACACAAATCGCGCTCTTTATAATTTGCGACGTTCACAATTCGTGTGTATGTGTGTGTGTGAGCGCGTAATTTAGCGGAACGGAACTTCTGCCCAGTTGCGTTTGCACTCCACACAATACTACTTAATAATATTTATTCTACCGTCTCTCATTAACTCATTCAGCGCTTCGCAAACTTTCTAAAGTCTGAGCTTTCCATTGCAGCAACAGCTGTTCTTGTTTACCATGCCATTTTGAGTAAATTACAGTGTTCCCACTAGTTGCATTTGTCAACGCACTGACGCGTTCCCATCAAACTGATTAATTCCGAGCCAGTTGAATTTTTGATTGATATTTAACCGAGTCTGAACTGCTTTTTTAACTTTTATTGTTTTCTTATACAAAATAATGAAAAGTTATTAAATTATTCATCGGTTTTAGTAGCGTCGTCGCTCACGATCATTGCGGGAGTCTCTTTCCCGATGCTCGTGACGATTGCTACGATCGCGCTCTCTCTCTCGCTCACGATCTCTGTCACCGTTCCGGTCACGCTCTCTGTCACCATGCCGCTCCCGATCACGCTCCCTTTCCCGATCCCGTTCACGTTCCCTCTCCCGGTCTCGTTCACGATCTCGATCGCGTCGGTCCCGCTCCCCGTCCCTTCGGTTTTCATTTCGACCCGACTGGCGGCGATCGTAGTCGTCATTGTAGTTGCTGCTGCTGTGATTCTGTGTGTCTCGGGTCCGCACTCGATTGCGCTGCCGATCATATTCTTCCAGCTCGTCATAGTAATCCCTAGAGCGACCATTGCTGCTGGGAGGAGCAACTCGTCGATCCCGTTCTCGTGATTTTGATTTGGAGCGTGCGCGACGCGGACGTCGCACTGAGCTAGAGGAGCTATTCTTCTGGCGACTCGAATCTTCTAATTCTTCGGCGTCTTTGGCCTCGTCTTCGCTGGGCACCTCATCATCCAGATCCTCGTCCAGAACCGAAACTTTCGGCTCCAGTTCGTTATTCTCCTCCAATATGGAGCGTTTCTGTATCCTCGGCAAAATGATGTCGCATACGCGGTCATTGCGCAGCAACTCGTCAATATACTCATCCATATAGACGATCTCGAACTGTCCAGCCCGATTCTGGCGACGCAGCTTGCGATTATCAATGTAGAGCGGCTCCAGATATTTATAGCAATCGATGGCGGCGCCTGTGAGACGCAAGTAGAAGGCGCCCAAAGCGCGCACGTACTTGAACTCCTCGTTCTTGATAAACTCCACGACGATGTCCTTCTCTGGCTGAATTTGCAGCATTTTCAGCGTCAGGCATAGGAATTGCGTTGGCTTTATATTTCCGCCATAGACGCCGCCTATGAAGCGCAGCTCCATGGCCTTATCAACCAGCAGCTCGGCGGTCAGTGCAAAGCATTGTTCCTTCCAGTACTTCGAGTCGTAGATGCGGGAGCGTATGATCTTCTCTATTAAGTATTGCGGATTTGTGCCGTGCACGTTTTTCGCCTCTTTGACAGTGCGATTTGCCATTTGTTATTTATTTTCAATGTGTTTTGTTTTCAATGCATTTGAGAGAATAACTCTGTTTTCAGCTCTTCCAGGGCTAACACACTAATATCGACTGGACTGTCACAGGGATGGCATACATCAGCACGGGTGCATCTTGCCTATCGGTATCGTCTCGTACTGGTTGCATATGTTTCTAATAATTTTTCGATAACACGATGACGCACACTCGCCCATAGACAAAAACACCAGACAAAAGTCTGCAAGGAGAACGCAATAGGGAAAACAATAATTAATTATAATTAAATACACAATTTGTGCTAAAAAGCAAAGGCGAACACGATGAGTTTCTTTGGCAAAATGTTTGGTGGCAAAAAAGAGGTCGCCCCCACCACAGGCGAGGCGATACAAAAGCTGCGAGAGACCGAAAATATGCTGATAAAAAAACAAGAATTTCTCGAGTCCAAAATCGAGGAGGAATTAAATACAGCACGCAAAAACGCATCAAAAAATAAAAGAGGTATGTGTTAATCAATAAAGAAGCCACAGCTGAGTTTACCTGGCATGCGCCAACAGCTATGACTCATTTATTGTTAACTTTTGCTTTTGTTTTTGTTGCCTTAAATATGAAATTTACACTGAAAAAAAATAATAATAACAGATCACTTTGCCAAACATGAAGTATGAAGAATTCAATAAATAAATGTGTATTTCTTGCCTTTCTTGCTGCTTAACTGGCCGGATGCTATTGTATGCTAAAAACCCTTAAGAACGTAATATAAACATTTAATTAATTGTTTTTACAATTGGGCAAAAATAACAAACAGCAAAATTTGTCATCATATGCAAGATTCATATTGTTTACATAAAGTTCCTTATCTGCAATTGCTGTATTCAAATATCTGTTGCCTCTTTTCCAGTCGCTCTGCAGGCACTCAAAAAGAAGAAGCGTCTGGAGAAACAGCTTCAGCAAATCGATGGCACCTTATCAACCATTGAGATGCAGCGGGAGGCCCTGGAGAGCGCCAATACAAATACAGCGGTGTTGACCACCATGAAGAACGCAGCAGACGCGTTGAAATCCGCGCACCAGAACATGTAAGTAGATTCTGGTTAAGAGATTAAGCTAAGCTGAAGAGGAAACTCATTAATCGTCTCCTGCCTCTGCTCTTTTAGGGATGTGGACAAGGTGCACGATATGATGGATGATATTGCCGAGCAACAGGATGTGGCACGTGAGATATCCGACGCTATATCCAATCCCGTGGCCTTTGGCGCCGATCTGGATGATGAGGATCTGGAGCGGGAGCTGGACGAACTGGAGCAAGAGAACTTTGACAAGGAGATCATTGGCATACCAGAGCCAACGCCTACGTTGCCAGAAGCACCAACCGAAGATCTACCCGAGAAAGTCAAGGAAAAGAAAAAGGCAGTCCCAGCGGCAGTTGTTACCGACGAAGAGGATGGTAGGCAGCACAAATACCCTATAAATTGCACTGCAACTAATTCTAATACTATTTCTTGTACACTCCACAGATCCAGATATGAAACAATTGATCGCTTGGTCCAAGTAAACACTAAGAGCAATCTCCTTACCACGCCTTGGTTTTCGTTTGCCCCCCCACACACACAATTTTAATTTTGCGTTCATTAAGTGGAAAAACAAATTTAAGTTGAAAAGCGAAGCATGCAAATACCATCAAAGTTTGCATCATATAAAAAATATAAATACATAAATAATAGGAATGTGATTTTATATATAATAATAGTAAAAAAAATATACAGAAAATAGTGAGGCCACACACACACATTCATATATAGTTGGTATATGTTTTAAAAAAAAGTCCGATATTAATTTTAAAAAAAATCAAATTTTGAGTTAAATATCGCGCTAACGAAATTTGCATAATTAAAATTTATATGAATAAAATAATTTATAAATATTTTAAATAGTTAAGCTACACACTCACACACACGCTTAGCTAGCTTGCTATATTTTTGTTGAGCTACAGTAAAACCTGCCTAAGGCGTAACTGCTGCCAGATTTTCATTAATCGAAATTTCTTAAACTTGCGTTTACTAACTATCGAATTTAGAGAGGCTTTACTGTATTGCTTTTTTCGCATCGACTCTGGAGCAATGCTGGAATATAAACAAAGCTATATGCAAACTCTTTAAATGCGTGTTAAAAGAGCTATGGCTTGAAAGAGGCGGCTGGTGGGAAAGTAGGCGTGGTATAGTATTTGATGGCTCGATACATGTCTGACAGCATATGTCTTTGGACAAGTTAAATTTGGAGCGAATGCAATTTGATTGTCATCAAAAGCTGTTTGATTCGTCTGCTCTTAACGCTTGGACAGGTTATCACGGAGCAGTGGAGCAGCTGTAAAGGGGGAGCTTGGGCCAAACTATGTGACCCGCATGACAATTAATTGGTCGAGGTGGGCGACCACGTATTGTCTTTTACATTTGGCTGGGCGTCCGATTGAGTAACTTGGCATTGATTACGACAAAAGACAAGAGGGGAAAACAGATATACATATGTACATATATATGTATAGGGATTGCAAATCGGTGGACAATACATGCTGGACAAGCGCTAGCCGAAATTTACACAAATCAGTTGAATTTCGAGTGGGCAACCGAGAGGAGCTGCGTCTTTAAAGGGTAGCGATATGTGGAAGTACGTGTTAATTACATTCGGATTAGTGGTAAGTGGGCAATTAGTCAACTAAATGATAGTAGCTGCGGCTAATTAACACTTGCACTTGCAGTGGCTGCAGCTGCTGCTGCTGGGCACGGAGGCGACGCTCCTGGAGGGGTTCGACTTCTCCAATGTGGATCTGGTCAATTTTCAATACTTCAAGAACTTGGACTCTCAAGATCCACGCTATGGCGCCCAAGCGAATCCCATTATAGTGCACTTCCAGAAGAAGAAGGCCGTCTTGGATTACATCGAACGACTGTTCTTCGGCAATTCGCCGTTCCAGCAACCAAGCGAAATACCCTTCGATCCGCACTTCGGCCGCAACTGGCGGCCAGTTTACGAGCGAAAATTCGGGCGACGAGGCGAAAATCTAATTGCGGCGCTTGGCGCGGGCTACTCCTTGAGTCAGCTGCGACACTTTGGCGCGATACCGCGCAACACGATCTGAGACTTGAAGGAGTAAATTATTAATTTATTTATGAAATAAATCGTAAGTTTTGTCTTATTCATTTTCATTTCATTTTCTACACGCGCCGTTTCTGTGTGGATATGTAGAGCACGTTGTTGCCCCGTATAAAAGCGTCGCCATATTTGTTCTTTAGCTGTCCATTGACGTATTCCTCCGTTTGGTCCAGCGCTATGTTCATATAGCCATCCAGGCAGGCCAAAACACCTGTAAAACCATTCGCATATTTGTTAGCATTTAATTCTCAACCAAAAGCCGGCATTCAATTTTCTGCCCACCTCGATAATCAACGCCATTATTCAGCTTAACGGCAACGGGTCGGCCGTGTATTTGATTGATAAACTGTGAGAGTGCTTCTTTGCGTGACATTTTACTGGCTTTGTGTTTTATAAATGCAATTCAAGTGAATAAATGGAATATAATTTGACAAAACGGTAAACGTTTGTGCTGTTTCCTCTACTCTACTAAGAACTTGCCATTCGCAATTAAAAGTGGACATTCACAACACAACAAAAACACGAAGTAGCGCCATCTAGTGCTCATTTGGAATTCAAAAGTTCTTAAATGCGTCATCTATACTTAAATCTTCGCCAATAGGCGCGCTCTTTTATTTATTTTGTTTAAAATGCATTTCAGTTAGGTTGTATAAATTATTTAACTACATTTACAATTAATAGATATATATATATTTGCTTTAAATTTAGTTAGAGCTGCTTAATGTATTCCTTCCAGCGGTGTGTATGTCTTGTACTGATATAGATCCGGTCCGCCATAGCCATACAATAGTTTGCCTCGCCCATTTTCATCATAGTACGGATAACGGTATTTAGGTCTGTGTTAAGAAATATTGTATAGATCATGATCATAAAAACTGTTATACAAAGATGCCTTACCTTTCGAAATACTGGAAATTCGGTGCACGCGGCTGCACCGTCGCATAGGAAGTGTTGGCGACGAATGCGACAATTAAGAAAATGAGCTGAAAAAGAAAAACATAATGTTTTTAATAACAATATAATATAATCTTTTAATAATAGGTATAAATATAAAGCAAAAGTAGCCGGCTCATTAGTTCAGTGTGTCAGGCACATATCAAATGTAATACATAAATGCACAACTAATTCGACTCGAGTCTTGCATGAGTTGGAACAACAACAATTACAACAAAACAACAACAGCGACTGTTTCCATGATTATGCAATGCAACAATAACAACAGTAATGAAACCAAAGTAAAACAAGTGGCTGAGCTTTGAGATTATGACACATTTTGTAAGCTTTGCAATTGGTCAATGCGCTGCCTGTCGGAGAGAGTGTGAGAGCGAAAGAGCGAGAGAGCGCGAGAGTGGAAAGGCCGCTTCGATCACTTGCAGAATTGGGCAATGAGCACATTTCAAGGTCTCTCTTTTGCTCTCGTCTTCCGCTTCTGTCGTGCAGCGATTACAAATTAGGCGCCGACATCAATTCAAAATGTGTCGCCGCGCTGACCAATGGGAGCGGAGCAAACGACACCAAGTTGAGTTCATTGTGCATTCCAGTCACATTTACTTGGCAGGTGCAGACACTTTTCTTTTTGGTGCGACTTTCGCGCGGAAATTGTGTCAGCGCTTGTCTTTGGCCATGTTAATTGATGGGGCCAACATCGCCAGCCCATACACACTCTCTCTCCGTCAAATACTTACGGGCAGCAGCAGCGTATTCAAATTTGCCATGGCTACAGCAACCGAAAAAAAAAGTTTGTCTGCAAATATATCCGAATGTTTCCACTGTATTTATTGCTTGATCACGTTTTACAAAGCTAACGGTTAAGTCGTTGTCGCCGCTGTGTTGTTGACCGCACGCGTTTTGTTTGGTAACTAAATTCCAGTTGCAGACGACGCGCGTCGCAGAGCGCAAGCGCAAGAGCTTCAAAAGCTCCGCTTGGAAAGCTCCATGAAATCTTCTGTTGTTTACTCAATACTAATGTGTGTGTGCCGTCTCAATGAAAGTGAAAGTCCTGTGCTGAGAGCGAGCAGCTGTTAAAGCAGCGCGATGCTTCCTGGACAGCAGAAGCCGGAAATTTGCAAAAAGCTCTTTTACAGCAAGCGTAACTAATAGGTAAATTTGACAGGTTGACATGCAGCCAGGCACGTAGCTAAATGCAAGAGCGGCTGAGTGGGAGAGTGAAAGAGTCGGAGAATGAGAGAGCGGAGAGCGTGCAAGAGCGTGGCTTGGCACAGCTGTTAAAGCAGCGCAAAAAAAAAAATCGTTGACGGAATTGAGGCCAAATTACTGAAGTGTTGTTGTCTTAGTTTTTTTCTGGTTTGCTGGTTTCCCATCATGATCTCCATGATGATGATGATGATGATGTTGTTGATGGTATGGTCCATTATGTAACTTCTGCAATGATAATTCGTGCAACCAGTTTGTCGTCATCTCTCTTTAGCTTGCTGTGCCATTTTTCTGTTTTCCTCTTTTGAAGCTGCTTTGGGCTCTTATGGCAGGTGGCACTAACCTTTGGCCGCTATTTAGTTCCGTCTGCCTCGAATTCGGTATGACACTAAAATGAGTCAAAATGAAAAAAACGAACTAATAATAATAAAAATAATTGTTTTTGGGTACTTAAAGTCATTTTCTCAAGGTCACACACAAAGCCAAAGTTCGATGCTGACCTTTTTCAAGTGGATTCGTTTAATTTGTCGCATTGTGTTTTGTGCTCATAAATTGAGACAAAAGTAATCATCGTTAAGCTTTGTTTCTTCTTACCGCATTTATTGAATATTTATTCATGCTACCGTCTCGCTCGCTCCTGCATTCTTCTGCTCTACCTCATTCCCTACGGACTCCCTGCCTCGTTCTACCTCCCGCGTCTTGACTCCCTCGCTTTACCTGCCATCGCCTCATCTCGCTCGCACCTCTTTCAGCAAGTTATCGGCATTTGTATTGCTTTGCCGAACAAGATGACTTTATTTACCGTAAGTTTTGTCGATGCTTTTTTGTTTCTTTATTCACGCGATATTTGCGTTGGCGCTTGGCTGCGCTTTATGCAACTTCGCGGTTTTTTTCCGAGCTTTTGGATTTAGTGATCAATGGTCCAGTGACTCGCACGGGCTGCGCACCGAGTTACTCACGAGTAAAAACCAAAATTATAGAAAATGTTGCAAATGAGATATTTGTTTTTGTTGGCTGTAAGTGTGAAAGTCGTTTCGTTTTGCTAAGCAAAAGTTAAAGCTGTAAGAAACGCTTGTGCGAAATATTTAAGCTATGGCTCGAATTTTATTCAAATCGAAAGTTTAGAGTGGATCTCAAGTGGACTGAGAGTGGATCGAGAGTGCATAAACAGTTGAATGTGGCGCAATATTTGATTTAATCAAAACGAATATGACCTTGAGTGGCTGCTTATGTAATTAAATAAATTGAAAAACTGATTTATGGCCATTAAGTTGTGTCATCCGAAGATGTATTTAATATTTATATACAATTACTCCAGTTTGAGGAGCTAACATGTGTTAATAATAAGTTTTAACAGAAGCTTCAACTAAAAACTGAGATAATAATGAAAAAATTACAATTTTAGTTCAATAAATTGTGTAAAAAGAGTATGCTCGAGTCTATTAAGCGAAAACCCTTTTTGATGTTGTATGTTGTTGTATGTATGTCTGTCTCTTTCCCCTTTTTCTACTCACTATCACTCCACATAGAAATCTAGTATACACTGTGCTTATCCAGAGAGCTTAAAATGCTCTCACAGAAGCTCACTCAGAATAAATACTCAACGGCCGAGCTCAGTTATGATTGGCTGTGCGACCTATTTAAAGGGGCGCCAGCTGCAGAGCTTGATCAGTCGCTTGGCAGTTCTCGACAGGCGCGGTCGATTGAAGTCCGTAATTATTATTAAATATATATTGATAGTCCACCTACTTTGTTAGTTAATCCAACTTGTTTTTATTAAATATTTATAAAAAATATTGTCTTATATTTAATGAATACATATACATATATTATAATGTATATTATTAATATTTTGGCTACCGTAAATTATAAAACGAACAAATTTAAATATGTTTTATGTAGCGTTAACGCTTAACGCTTGCTATATTCAAATTATGTCTCTTTTGATAAATATTATGTTAATAATATTCAGTTTTTTTATTGACGATGCATTTTTTGATCATTAATGATCTTTTTACCATAACATAATCTTACGGATCATTTGGTAATAATAGTGCTAATTGTATTTATTATGTTTATGATGAGTATTATGACTATAATGAGTATAATAATCGTAATCAGCGTCAATGTTGTCATCGTTGCGGCATAATTATATTCATGAATCAATAGTAATATTATTAATGTGTAAGAAGGGGAAGGGAATGACCACAACTAAGTTTAGTTTAGATTAAATTTCTACAACTTTGAAATCATAAACATAAATGATCATAGGAAGATTAAATAAAATATTTATGTACTCCTTTTACTCTTCTCTTCCTGTAGTGCTCTCTATTGGTTTTGGGCTCTCGAACAGCTGACGGCTTCATCCTGCGGCTGATCAGCGAAACTCTACAGAACAATGTAGCTGGAGAGCCGATAACTCACGTGCGAACCGATTGGGATTTCGATCCAGAGGCGGCTAAAAAAGCGCGCACGCTGTACTACGAGGTGAGCTAAATATATTTATATATAGCACATAGTACTAAGTGTATAACTCTCTTTCAGAAAAATGGATATCGTTCGGCCAAGTTTATAGAGCGCCTGGGCGTGGGACTCGATGGACGGCACGAGGAGCGCAGGCAGGAGCAGCGGGAACGCGACGTGGGCCGCTTGAATGGCGAGCACTTTATCAACTATCCAGCTTAGTTCATAATTTAGCGTTAAGATAGTGGGGAGGGGATAGAAGAGATGTGGGGAGAGCGAGGCTGGATATACATATGTATGTATGTAAATCCTTGTGGCATATGTGGAGCATTGTCATCATTTTAATTTGCAGCGATTAATTGTCATTAATGTGCTTCACAAGGATTTGCATAATTTGCCAGCGTAACACATATGCAGCATGCCACATCCCACACATGCCACACATGCCACATATGCCACATTCATTGTTAATGGTAGACGAGATGAGGTGAGGAGAGGAAGGGGTGGATGGCCACGTTGTTATGGTTTTAATAAACGTTATTAGCGACTGCAACTGCGACTGCAAATTGCGGCAATTACATTTGGCCAAAGCGAATGCGAATCCGAATGCGAATGCGAATGCGAATGCGAAGGCAACTGCAGCTACTTACTTTCATAATTTCATAATGCGGCGCATAATTGAAGCCAATTTCGTCAGCCAGTCGTTATGGCTGGGGCTGGGGCTGGGGCTGATGAAGCAGAGGCAGAAGAGGCAGTGGAGCGAGCTGGCATCAGTGTAAGCAATGACAATGCCGAGGATAGCCGAGATAGTCAGCGCCAATAAGTAGACTACAAATAAATTGCAATGCATTTTGCGAGGATTGCGCAAATGGAGAACGAGTTGAGGCAGATCGACACACATAACGGTAAGCCGATATAAGGTAAGACCTATGTACATACATTAGTGATATACGAGTTGAGTTAGACTATGATTCTTGGGCATGGAACTAGGAGAAAAGCTTGTGCAGGGCTTCAATTTGCATTGTCAATATAAGTATTGGCATTAGTATTGCTCTAGGTATTATCAGTATTCATTATTAGCATTGATTAGCATTGATTAGCATCGATCAGAACTGTCATTGCTTCTAGTTCAGCATTAGAGCTAGTATCAGTTGCATTAGTGTCCTCTGCTGACTTGAGCTCCTATATCATTGGCATCATTATTGTCTTCATTGCTATCATTCGAGCTGCTTTTATAAGCAGGAAGATCTCTGCTCCTGCCTGACCTGCTCAGCCTCTGCTCCTGCAGATATTTCTGTCGCAATTCGTGCAGAATTGTTTTTCTCCATTGAAATCGCAAGCTGGAACACGGCCAATGCGCGTTGCACATTAAGCCGCAGCAATGATGTCAGCAATGAGCTGCGGCAACGGAAATGAAGTGCCGCGCATGCTGCCAAACTGCAGCCGATAAATAAATGTACGCACAATTCACAGAGATTTACAGGGGGAGGTAGGAGGGGACGGAAATGCATAACGGAAATTACATTACAAGTGAGTCGAGGGCGAGGCAATGCTTGGGCTCATGCGGCGTATGCGTAATGCAACGATAACACCATAAAATTGTTTAATAAATTGTTGTAAATAACTGTAGTTGTTGCTGTTGTTGCTGTTGTTGTGATAAGTCGTGGGAACTGCTGCCAGTTGCCTCAACAGCAACAACAACAACAGCAACAACAGCAACAAAACATTTATACGACACTAATTTAATACAAAATCAAACAGGTCGAGCGATAAGGCCAAATGCCCGTGGGCGGAGGGCAGGAGAGGCTGGTGGGGGGGCGGCAGTGCTGCTTTTTATATTATTATTAAAGCCAAATATGTGTAATACAATCATAATGATTGGCAAAGGGATCATTAGCCTTATCATCGATGACAGCGACATCAAATACATATATGTATATACATATATATATATGCATATATATATTGTATGCATATATTTAATCATAAAAGTTTCGGGCGTTCGCTTTTTATCAGCTGCGCCACAATCAAATTGGACGCGTTGTTGGGTATTAACTTTCATTTCACCTGACATCAATTGCTGTGAAAGCGGATTATTTGTCATAAAAATATCAATAACAAAATTGCAACAACAACAGCAACAACAAAAGAGAAAAGAAGGGAAAACATGAAAAATTTGAGTGAAAATCTATTTGGTATGAATGTGACGCGCTTTTAGGCGTCGACGATGTTACTCTGCATCTCTCTATATCCCCCCCCCCCCCCCCCCCCCCCCTCTCTCTCTCTCTCTCTCTCTCTCTCTCTCTCTCTCTCTCTCTGTCACTGTTACAGTAAACACAAGCCTGAGGCTTCCTATGCCATCCTTTCCCCTATATGCTGTTCTGCGGATTAATACTACCCTTAGTAAACATTTTTTCCTTTCTATAAGAAATATAGTGGACACTTTAGTAATGAGAAGATCTATTCACTTTCCACATTTATATTTTATTCTCTCTGGATACAGTGAAGTCCATACATGCTCAACTATTTTGATCTATTCGCAAATTGTCTTCATATTATTTAATCCATTGCTCTATTTCCCTATATATTTTTGCAATTTTTGATTTGCACAAAATATCCTGTTAGAGCATATAAATACATTTTTTTACTACTCTGCTATTTTTTTTATTTTATCAACAATTTTTTCTCTTTGATATACGCAAATGTTTCCCCTCTAGTGAGCCGCCACTGTACCACTCATTTAAAGTATATTTATTTCTCTTTTAATATTCGTTTACTTCAGTGAGTGTTCACTGTACCACAATATTTATTTATCCATATATATATATATAAATAAATAAGTCACATATGAATCGATATATTGGCTAGACATCGCATTAGCTAAGAGGAAGGGGGCGGGTGGCGGGAGGTAGATGGTGGGGCTTATGGAGATGTGGAAATATGTATTTGTATTATGCAAGTGCCTATTAAAAGCATTTGGCATAAAGAAGACGGGGGGCGAGGGAGAGGGCGTGGCTTGATTGGTGCAACTGTTGCATGGGCCAAAGTTGAATTTCTTAATGCATTTCCGTTGCTGCAATTGAAGTCAAACTCGAGCGAAGGACGAAGGACTTGCTAATGTACAGCAGCAGCTAAAATAATGAGTGCGCAGCGGCTGTAGCCGACTAAGCGATGCTCTACTTGAGGCGCGGAGAGTGCTGAAGGATATTGAGCATGTGAAAGCTAAGGTTGATAGAAGGATTTTCTTTGATATATGGCATATTAGGGCACGGCAATATCTGACTCTTCTCTATTTATTGATGGTCCTCCAATTTTTTGCTTGCCCCAAGAGATAATATAAAACCAAGAGATAAGCGAAATCCTATACAATATGTGCCCTATCTCTGTTGTGCCCGTTCTTAACTATATATATATATTATATATTTTCCTATCTCCATCCAAACGCGCAACTAATATATCCAATCTGCAGCTTGTTTTACAGCGCATAAGTATTTGCTGCATGCAACTGAAGGCAAGGAATAAAAAAATCAAGCGTTTGGCTTTTTATGTTGTGCATTAGCCTGTGCACAAAATGTAATTTATAAAATGTAATATAATATCAACAGCACACACACACACACAGTTTCACAAACAATGCCATAAACACAATCGTAATGTCAACTTTTGCCTTTTGTCCTTGTGGCTGAAGCCGGCGACCTGCTGCTGCTGCCCCCACCTTCCACTCCTCCTCCTCTTTCTCTTTCCCTTGTCCGCTCTTCTCTTGCCTCTGCTGCCGCCCGCTGCTTTGGCTCCTTGAGCTACTCTGTGCGCTGCATTTATTTTATTTCATTAAAAACGAGGCAAAACTTTGCTCTCTCTCCCTCTCTCTCTCTCCCTCGCTGTCTCTGTCTCTTTCTGGCTCAGCATGCTGCATATCCTTGTGCTTGTTTTTTATATTATTCGAGCGTAATTACAATCCTTGCAGTCCAATTTTAATTCTATCATTGCGCCCGCATCTGCCACTGACAGACATTTAGCTCTTTCAGTCTTCCATTGAAATTTTTATTCAAGCAATTATATCTCACATATACATATAGATGTCATATACATATATACTGGTATAGAGATATAACATGTATATATATAGTTCTTCATTCAATAAGTTCATCGTGTTTGCCTTTTTGTTGCTTCTACGGCGAGTCGCCTTGGCAGCCAAGCAAAGTCTCTTCTTCTGCCCTGTTTGTCATATGAGAAAGGGGTAGATTAGCTGCATATACAGCACTCACATTCTTCCACACTAAACAGCCCAACATCTCTATATATTCAAGGCAGTTCATACGCAGTTTGACAGTTATTAAGAATAAGTTTTGGGGTACCCCTAGGGTATTGCTTAGTCAGTAACAGCCGTTTGCTAAATTTTGCACATGTTTTTATTGTTGATTTCTTGGCTATGTTAAGCGTATTAGCCATATGCATGCGATATAAAATATTGGCCATAAGACTTGGCTAAGTTAAAAGGCTTAAAGCAAGCAAGAGAAGGAGCAGGAACAACGAGAGATGGAGAGGTAAAGGAAGAACGTGAAAGATAAAAGGACATTGCCTTGGTACAGTTGTTATGTAGAGTATGTAGAGTTGTAGAGTATGTAGAGTATGTAGAGTATGTAGAGTATGTAGACTATGTAGACTATGCAGACTATGTAGACTATGTAGACTATGTAGAGTATGTAGAGTATGTAGACTATGTAGACTATGTAGACTATGTAGACTATGTAGACTATGTAGACTATGTAGAGTATGTAGAGTATGTAGATTTGTATAAATATATCTAAATAGTATAAAGACTACGTAGAATGTGGAGAGTATGTAGAGTATTGCCAGTTTGTCGAGTATGTAGGGTATGCAGAGACACTTCATTTACTCTTAACTTGTTTGTAGTTATAGTTCATTTGTAGCTCCGTCAACTCATCTCGAAATCAAGGAAATTATTTAATATCCTCATTTCCTTGAGTCGACTTCGATCTTCCATCACTCGCATTGTGATTTTCGTCATTTGTGTCTCGTCTGCGGTTTCTTTCCACTCGGCAAATAAGCAGGCTCTAATGGCACGCATATTGGCTGCAAATTATAGTCATCATTTATCGAGTCCTTGCTACATTTCCGACCTGCCTCGCCCCCTGGGCGCGCTCTTCACCTATTTTTGCACTCGAATTCACTTGATTACAAAGTAATTTATTGGAAAAACAGGCGACCAAGCAGAGCATCGACAGCAACAACAACTTAGGCAGGGATTTGTCTGCTGCTTCAGTTGCGTTCGTTACGTTTGTCCGTCTCTATTGCCGTCTCGCTTCCGCCCGCTGCCCGCCTGATCCGCTGCGCATACGAAATGCGGCAAATCCCAAAAATCAACAAACAAATGAAAAGAAAATTCAATAAAATACCTAAAGGCAAAAAAAAAAGGCAAAAGAAACTCAAGAGCAAAGAAAAGAGCGCAAACTTTAGCCAGGCGAGGGTGCAGAGAGGGGTTGGTGATGGGGAGTGGGGAGTGAAAAAAACTTGTGGCGAAAACTAATTACAACTAAGCTGAAATTGCGACTTCCAAGTGGGCGTGTGTTGCGTACACGCCCCGCTTAAGCCAAGTGTCGAGACACACACACTTTCTCTCTCTCTCTCCCACTCTCTCTGTCTTTCTCTCTTTGCGCTTTCTTTATGCTGCTGCTGCTGCTGCCTCTTTAGCTATTTTTTTTCGCACACTGCGTAAGGCGCATTTAATTGTGTATGCGTGGCGCGTCCCTATCAAAGCAAATGCCAAAAACTTCCACACGTTCTATGAATTACCCAGACTCTCTCTCTGTCTCTCTCTCTTGCTCTCTTTCAATGCGCACTGAAATACTGCAAAGTGAGTGTATTGGCTTGGAATTTGGAGTCTATATTCGCTTATAGCTGAATCTGATTTAATAACGAAAGCTTTCCATATATATCTCAGTTTCCTCAGGGCTCCTAATGGGCCTTCTCAAATAGGTATTACGCAGTCGTATACGCCCGTCGTCAACTTCCTCTTGGGAGAAAATAAAACTGGAATAAAATTAATTATTTTGTCAGTTGATATGGCAGCGTGCCCAGCTAAATATATACCCCAGCGCCGCCCCCGCCTCCGGACAGTGCTCCTGCTCCTGCTGAGGTTGAGTTGTGCGACACCCGCAAAAGCCGCAGCCACAAGGTCGCCACCTGCCAAGCTAAATTGGCATGTTGTGTCAATATAGACGACAGATTACGGGGGCGGCTTGGCTTAGCTAAAAAATGAAAGCTATTGGCTTTGGCGTTGGCCTCATCCCTTAACGTGTTGCCTGCGGTCATGTTATTTTTTGCAATTCTTTTCGACTGAATATAGATTTATATATATATATAGAGAGAGAGAGAGGGAAAGAGGTATTTGTGGATAGGTTTGGAGTGTCGAATAGCTTGAATAAGGGTAATTCGGTTTTGGTTGCGTTTTAGATGTAGTTATGGGGAAAACACTCTTTCATCTCATGCCAAATGAGTAGAATGAGAAAAGTTATATTAATATCTACTCTCTATAGTTGTTAACTTTAAGACGTAATGAATGCTTTACCAATAGCTTGGATATGTCTGAAAATGGATGTCAACTCTACAAACAAAGAAGTTTAGGGAAACATTTTCCAGCTAGACTGGCTTAGCCTGAATTACTTTATCCACTCGTATATTCAAGTTTTCGAGCTTATCCCATTACAGTTGGGAGACATGTAATTAGTGCAATAATAATGATAATATTAGTTGTCTTATTTACCTTATACTGACTTATTTGTTGTCTACTTCAACTATTTTTTTTCCTACTCAACTTTATTCCATTTCTAATTAAGTAATTTCTATATCAAATGCTGTTCTCTTAGTTAGATGCCCATTTACAATGCATTACATATACATATATATGTATATATACTGAAGCTGTTGTCTCTGTGTGTGTTTAAGCTCATGTCGTCACCTCTCTCTCTCTTTCTCTCTCTCTCTCTCTCTCTCTCTAGCTCGCCTCTTTCGCGCTCCCTCTGTTAATCAAAAACCTAGCGTCGTTTTCCAAACAATTACAGCCAAATTGCATTGAAATGAAATTTCGCAGCGTTTTTCACTGTTCGATTTTTTTTTTTTTTCTGCAATTCACTGGCAATTTTCACGACTATATTTCCCACTCTATATTCTACTGTTTTTTCCTTTTACCTATTTTGTTGATTTTTTTTGGGCCCAAAACCCGAAAAAATTTCATTACGATTCACAGGCCCAAAAAAAAAAAAACAAAAATCGACGCACAAAAGTAGGCAACGCAAAATTGCAAAATGCAGAACAAAGCGAAGCAAAAAATCCCCAAAAAGAAGAGAAAAAGAAGCAGAGCCGAGCAGACAACACAACGAAAGCAAAAACAACAGCCGCAACTGCAGCTGCAGCAGACAAAGATTAAATGAACGCTAAACTCGCCGAAACAAAAAAATGGCGACCACACACACGCACACTCTCGTCGTCTCGCTCCCTCTCCCGGCGAGCAGCGGGCATATGTGCTAATCGCTGAGCGTTGACTTTTTGTTGCATCTTTTAGGCGCAAACGTTTATTGCATTTAGTTTTCATTTTCGTGGTTCGTGCCGCAAAAACTCAAACAAAAAACACAAAACCAAAAAAAAAAAAAGGATAGAGAGATAAAGAACATTTAACGAGAAATTGCACTCGCACTCGGCGTGTGAGTGTGTGTGAGTGTGTGTGAGTGTGGCTGCATAAATGAATAAAAATGCCAACTTATTTGCACATGCTGAGAAATTTTTTAAAATTTTTATAAATAAACACAACAAAAAACAACAACAAAAATGTAACAAATTTCATTTCTGCAACGTTTTTGTTTGAGTTAAATTGTGGGCAAGTTTTTCCGAGTGCGAGGCGGGGCTGGGGCGCGGCTTTTCGGCAGGGCAAATAAGGAAATTTACAGCACTTGTGCAAACTCACACACACACACACACACACACACACACATAGAGTATCTCACAACACACACACATTCGCTGGCAGACGCAATTGAATGCAATTTTGCATGGTATATTAAAAATTTTTTGCCCAGTTCTTATTATGACCTGTAAAAGCGGAATATGTATGGGGTATAATAGAGTAGGAGAGATAGAGTATGAGAAAGTACTCTAAATGCATACAAGTTGAGGGTATATGAAATAGTGTGTTTCTATGTAAGATCATATATTGAAGTGTGCAGTAATTTCTAGGCTAAGCTACTAAAGAATAGAGGGAGATATACGAGAGCTGTCTAAGCTCTATAGAAAAACTATAAGGATTCGATTTTCTTTTTTCTTATACATAAACTGATTTAAGAACTCGCGCATCTCAAGAAAACTTCGCACAGGGTATTTATGCCATCCAGGGCTACGTTTCTGGAGAAATTAGTTTCCCTGGCATTTCCATGTTTAATCATCCAGCTCAATATAACATACAGGGTATCTGCTAGTCGTGCATGCCCTGTCGAACCCCCTCTTTTATGCAACTGTTTCTTTTTGGTTCATTTCTTTTTGGGTGCCAATTGTGTGTTACATTTCCGCTTGCCAAGAGGAGCCCCAGGGGAGCGAGAGTGGGGCATGGGGTGTAGGGTGCCGAGTAGGGTGTGTAGGGCGTGTGGGGTGTCTGCGTGTTGCACTTTTTATTTTATTACGCGCACATTATGATGCACACAGCAACAATAACAATGAAAACCGTTTTTAATGAAATTTTTGAACAAGTTGCATGGCAGGGGCGTAGGCTGGGGGGCGGGCCGCTCGAGAAGGGGGGGGGCCTAGTGAAAATGTGGGTGCAATAAGCAGCGCTTCTGGCACTGGATGGCCACTCAACAGCATCTCTCATCATTTGCATGCGAATTGATTTCTCAATTGTTTACGGCCTCGGACCCAAACACACACATGTGAAGCGGTGAAGATATCTCTCTCCCTCTCCCTCTCTCTCCTGCTCTCTCTCTGTGGATCTTTCGAGTCTCAACTATATAATTTTCACCGAAATTTTTGCTTTGTCAGCATTTTCTTTTGGGCATTTTCTTTTCAGCACGCTTCACACACGCACAAAAGGTGTGTGATTACAATTGTTGTTGTGGTGCCACGCCCACTCATATGCACAGAAGCCGCTCAGGAGGGAAAGAGTGCGATTCTCTCCATTGTACTTGCTGTTGTTTTTTTCTTCGCCTTCTTCTTCTTCTTCTCTTCTGTTGTTTGTTTGGCTACACTTTTGCATATTTGGTCAAGTTCCTTTGTTCGGCCCGGCCATTTGGTCATTTCTTCGGCATTGTTTGGCTTTGGCCAATTTTTATGTAATTCAAGTGCACAACAATGGCACAGGTAATTCAGAGGAACTGCTGGCCTAGCATGTGGGTGAGTGTGCGCCTGACTTCCCTCACTCGCACGCTCAGCCACTCGCCTAATTAGCTGGAACTGGCACATATCCATATAGTTTGATCTGTCCTGTTCTTTTTGCGGTCGGCTCCGTCTTTCATCTGGGTTTTGTGGAAATGCATATGTGTGAACGGGCCTCGAACGGGTGTCAATTTGCTCCAGATTAGGCTGCATGCGTGGGCAGCTAAACACGGTTTATCTCCCATTTCGCATCAAGAGTTCCGTTCCAAGTGGCCGCGCGCGTCTTCCTGTCTGGCTCAGACTCCTGCTACTCCTGCTGCTGCTACTCCTGCTGCTGCTGCTGCCTCTGGGCTTAATAAAACGTTTCAATATTGTTAGCCCGAAAAATGCAAGACACAGCTTCAACTAGGATATTTATATGCGGTCTGTGGTTGAGGCCAAGCGGAAGCCTTCATTTACTATGGCTGCCATCGCTCCCCTCTCTCCCTCTCTCTCTCACTCTATGGCTGTCGCTGTCTCTGTGTGCACTGACTGAATATTAAATTATGAAACTAAATGTCAAACAAGCGCTTGGTTTCACTTGGCTCGCAAATGGCCCAGCCACCCAGCCCCTCCCATTCCTGCTGCTGCTGCTGCTTCTGGTCTTGTTTGATTATGGCCACAAGCAGCAAAGGATATTGAATAATTTATATATATATACAGGGGTGTATATATTGGATATTAAGTATGAGTGTGTGTATGTGTGCGTGTGTGTGTGTGGGTGTGTGTTGAGCAAAGCCAGCTGCGGTTGCTGTCCAGCCAAATAGCTAAAGAGCAAAGCAGCCCAAGAGACGAGCTGCTCATTTATACACATACACACACACGCACACAAATGTAAATATATACATCTATATGAAATTTATAGACATTTGAAAACTATTTGTAATATGCAATTTGCTAGGTTATCAAAATACAGGGTGCTTAACTAAATTTAAATGGAGTTGCAGTAAGGCATAGAGATGGCTTCAATCGAAGACTTTATCGAACTCCTTAATTGAGTTCATTCTATAGAGTTGCTATATCATCTCAACTGTGCCCAAGGCATAAAGAAGTCTGCTTTGCTATGTAAACTCTGATGGCATTTTATTCGAAATTTGTTTACTTAAACTGGAATTCTTTCAAGATATTGAAATTCATATTCTAAAGTACTCTTTCATCTTGTGTTCTTCCTAACTTCCCATTTAAAATACTCGTAAAGCAATGCAAACTTATGTACATTTTTTCTAATATATATATATATATATATATATATATATATATAGGTAAAGTATCTTTAGCACTAATTATATCAAACAACCCATACTAATATATATACATACATATATAGAAAACTTATAAAGTTGGAAACTAGCACCTCAAACTTGTGTATGCTTATATGATATGTGCTAGTTGTTCAAGGATTTCTATTTTAGCAGTACCACTTGAAATCTTTCCAAAATTTTACTATACCTATCACGACATTCATTATAAATCTGGATTTGTATGTGTTGTATAAGAGCTATGTATATAAAATGTCGGTTATACTTATATTTAAGTAGATCTAGCTACAAAATAATCCTAAGTCAGTAATAACTATCATTATCTATGAGACCTGATCAAATTAGCAGTCTCATGCATATCATGTCACGTCATAAATGTCTCTGCGGATGTGTATACGTCTAACTAAGCCCATATTTTACTTACCTTTCATTATTTGCGTTTATAATTAAGAAGTCAATCCCTTTTATGAACTCAAGCTCAGCCTCAAATGTCAGCAGCAGTTATTTAACCTCCCCCGCACACAATTAGCTCAAAAGGGTTCGGGGGCGCAAGTCGCAAATTGAAAACCCCCAGCGCAAAGCAGCCATAAACCCAAAACCCAATACCGAGAACCCAAACCCAAGCCCAGAACAAAACTCCCCCCCAGCAAGAAGACAAAATGCTCTCGCTCTCTCTCGCTCAGCATCCGGCAGACAATGCAAGGCAGACGCTAAGTAGACGAAAAGTTTTTAGTTGGATTATGTGTGTGCTGGGCTGGGTAAGGCTGGAGGACACCCCCTCCAGTGCACACACACACACGCACGCACACTTGCAGACAAAATTCGTTTTATTACTTTGATATATTAGATTTAATGGTTAAGAAAAATGTTGCCAGCAGCAGCAGCAGCAGCAGCTATCACACACACACACACACATACACACGAACACAGACGTACGCACACATTTAGCTTTAGTTGGAGTAGCTGAGCTATTGTCCTCGTGGGTGTTTTGTGGGTCGTCGTCGTCGCAGTTAACCTTATTAAAAGGTGAACACAGCCATCGCACCGAAGAGAATTGCCACAATGTGTTTACACGCAAGCCAGAGGGGGGAGGCCAGGCGGAGGGCTGGCATACAGCCAGAGAGAGAGCGAGAGGAGGTGGGACAACACGATAATGACCTCGACGGGCAGGCAAAGCCAGCTCTGCCAGCTCTGCCAGCTCTGCGTGTCTGCGGCCAATCAGAATGAGCGAAAGCTGCGCATGTCCAATGAGAGAGCAGTAAATTGCATAGATAACTGGAATGGCCTAATGCAAGGGTCGGGAGAGACTGCGGGTCGGTTGGGTTGGCTCGCCACATTGATGTGCTAATTTAGAAATTACATTGAAGTGCGCTGCTCAATGAGTTTGAGTTTGAGTTTGACTTTGATTCAATTTGTCATTTCACACTTTGAGCTAAATGGCTTTCAAATGGAGGCAGCAGTGAAGAGGCCCGCTGAAGTGGTACAAAGCAAAGCGAGAAAAAACTAAATCTTGATGTATGTGCTGATCAATTAGCACACAAATTAAACAGAGAGCAGAGAGAGTGGCTGAGCAGGAGGTGGCTCACGAATCGATCAGGCTGGCTGGCTCAGGCGGCATGGCTCACGGCTCAAGGATCGGGGATCATGCGTGGCAGGTAGGCGCATAGCTGGGCTTCGCACCTTAGTCCTTAGCTCTATATTAAACGAACGTGCAATCGGATTGCTGAATGAAATCTGCAAAGTGTCCTATGAAAATATGATTAGGCGCAATGCTAATCGGGCAGGACTAAGCGACATAGCGTCTCCCGACAGGTCCCGGATCGTCTCTGTGTGTGTGTGTGTGTGTGGCGTCACACATCTGGCACCTTAATGAGTTTTGATACTTGTTCATTGCTTCCAGCGAAAACTACGCGCATTGCGGCGCATTGTGCACGGTTTTTGGCTTTGGCTTTGGCTTTGGCTTTGTTTTGGCCACAGCTCACAAAAGGAGAATAGAGAAATTGTGTAAGATTTGCATTCTTCTCGCATTGTCCGGGCCACCTTTTGTTATTATGCAACCTGCGCTAGCCAAGGGCATTGCATAAGCGGCAGCGCGATTGGACAGGACACTCGACATGCGTAAGCCTCAAGGCTCAATCAAATCCAGCCAGGCGACGAGGCAAGCGACAAGGCTGTAGAGTGCTTAAAATATGCGCTCGGACTGCGAGCTGGCTCTAGTATTTTTTTAGGCCTGTGTAAAAAATAATTTCAGAATTGTTTAAGGAAATAGATTAACTAAGGCTTACAGAGATCTGGGTGATCCAAGTGGTTATGCTTGGAACTAGATCTTGCAGATGGATTATCATGTTTATTAGTATTTTAAAATTTATATACAACTTTCTAAAAACTAAATTCAGACGTTCCTTATTTGTAAGACTAATATTTAAATTACATATTAATATCAAGAAATGCTTATAAATGTATTAAATTGTATTGAAATGATAATTATTATGAGAAATTTATTTTATTTTATTTTATTTGTAATATTTGACTATTTTAAAATTATTAAAATAATTATGTTAAGAAAATATTTTTAAAATATTGCAGATTTGTTCCTCAAAACTTATCTATTTTATAGATCAGCCAGTGCTGTACCTCATTTGCCTGCAGATCTGTTTATGCTGAATGAAACCCTTCCTCAATCGCTTCCCATTTAAGACGTTGGCTAAGCAAAGGGATTTCTTCATTGAGCATTTGGATTGTTCAATGAAACGATGCTCAATCCCCGGGCAGAGATCATAAACGATGCGGCGACAAGGTGCGCGATTTGCCGAAGAAGGTTCATAAAAAAGCGGAAATCATAAATGGCCGATTTTCGCCCAGCTGCAGGTAGAAACTAAACTTGCTTGTGATTTGTTGACCGGTCGCGAATGTCGGAGTGAGTGAGAGCAAGGGAGAGGCAGATAGACAGAGCGTGTGCTCATGTACATGCGTGTGTGTGTGTGTGTGTGTGTGCGTGCGTGTCGAGTGACTAACTAGCAGAGCTTCATATTAATGAGTGAAATTTATGAAATAAATAAAATTTAATCAGCAAACATAGTTGCACAGCTAAATGGCAAATAAACTGCCCAAGCGGGAGAGTGAGGCAGCCAGAGCGGGATGGAGATAGCTCGCAATGAGAGCGTGAGCGCGGGCTGAGCGAGAGAGAGCCGCCCCTTGCGAGTAAGTGCGTGCGTGCGAAACTCACCCTGTGCGCAAGCGAGATAGCGCGACAGCGCAGGATAACGGACACCGCCAAGGCGCAGCCCATTTCACTTGCTAACAACAACAACAGCAGCAACAGCAACAACAAGAATTACTAGAATAAACGCCTCTCTGGCGTATTTAATGGCTTGACTGAGCGTTCGCCGAGCTCAGTCGGTGGTTGTTGATCGCTGCCAGCGTACGTGTCTTTGTCCAGCTGAGCGAACCAACAACAACTACAGAAACGTACCCAAAACCCAATCGAAGTTTTTGGTTAATAACATTCTTGAGTGCGTGCGCGTTTTTCACTTTAACAATCAAAAATTGTGAACAAAAGCGAATAAAAAACCAACAAGAAATTGCAATAAACAAGAGAATTAATTATAAATTAAAATTCAACAAATAAACGCAATTCGAGTGCAATTCCGAGTTTAGTGCGCCGGGTCAGGCACGTTGCCAGCTGCTGCTGCTAGAGCTGTACGTCAATTAATGCTTGAAAGCCTGCCCTTTGAGATGATGACAACAACAACATCGGCACAGCACTCGAACATCATGCCACCAGCCATGCGACCTGTACAGGAGAGCCCCGTTTCGCGACCACGCGCCGTCTACAGCATCGATCAGATACTGGGCAATCAGCATCAAACGAAGCGAAGTGGTGAGTGCTCAAGATAATGATTGTATATGATTACAGTTTATTTATGAGTGGGTTAGATAGAGATATACATAGATTATATGATAGTTAACAATCATCAATATCAATATTGTTGAGCCAAGTACTGAAGCACCCATAACTACATTGAGTTGATTTTGCCGTCGCTGATCTCAGCCGGTGCAATTCAACAAGTTATTTTCTAGATTAACCAACTATACGAATATATATATATATTATAAATCCAACAGCATATTATTGAATACATGCTGAGATATACGCAATCATTTGCCAGATTATAGCTGTGACTTGGCCATAATATCTATAAGCTAAGTTTTGCTTGAAGTTTGGCTATATCATTCAATGATTATTTCAATTAATTTGTTTAAACAGTGTATAAACGAATATCTCTATAAATAGTTTCATATTTCACTAACATTGCAGTCTTCAGTAACTTTGTTGGCTCAGTTTTTGGGCCCTAATGAAGTAGAAAAGAAAGTTTCCGGCATGTAATACTATTTTCTATGGTCATATTTCACATGTATCGCTTATGATTTTGTCAAAGTTCTTTAAACTCATTTGCTATATCTGAAATGTTCAAATATGTTATGAATTCAGACAAATTTCTCCCTCATTTAGACTTAGTTTTTATCATAGTTATATATTCTATATAAATCTACGCTCTGAGCTGATTATATTGTTGGTTCTTTAAATAATTTCATATACCAAATGTGTGCTATATCTTGAATATACTTGGGATATATGCATATATTTATATAGATATAGATTTGTGCACATAGATCTGTAGATCATGTCGCTCCAATTTAACTCAAATGTATAAAATAATATAAAATCTAAAAAAAAATGGAAAAAAGTTCGAATATTTGTTGAACGTTTTTCTTAAAAATTGTAAAGATACCCAATAGTTTCGGTTAGCTTATGCTTTTCAAAAAATTGTACAGTAAGCCCCCCCTTTTGACAGAGCCTGCCCCAAGCGCGCATCGTTACCTGCTGGGGCTTCAATGTGTTGATGCTCCGGCTTAAACCACATCAAAGGACATCCAATCCATTCACATCATATGCAAATGAGGAGCAGGACATGACCATAGTTTGTTTTTTTCTCGCTTCTGCCTCTTCCTCTTCTGCTGCTTCTGCTTCCCCTTTGTGTTTGGGGTTGTTGGGGCTTAACTACATAAAGCTTGGCCATGTTTCACACGCAAAAAGAGACGGGAACTGGGACGGGGATGGGTCGATTGTATGGACACCGTGTAGTGGGCGTGGCCGACGGCATGCTGAGTGAGCGCGCAGCCAGGACGAGCCGAAAAAATGAGAAAGAATCGTTGAAGGCGAAGCCGAAATGAATCGCAATCAAAACATATCACGACATTGATATGCTGCCAGTTGGGCGACATAATGAGACGCTGGGCCATCATTAGAACCGTAATTAGATTGAGATCAGGATCGGGCAGCAGCAGCGGCAGCGGCAGCGGCAGCGGCAGCTGGTGGAGTAGGAGTCGCAGCGCTGCACCCAGAGTATTTGTCAACAAGGTAACAATTTGTGACAACGTGCGCACCGCAGGACATATCCTGCCACGCTCAATCGCGTATCCTGCTAGCTCCAGCGAGTGCTGCGTAATTTGATGCCTTTTAGCAAATTACCTTTTTCGCCACAACAAGCGGCCGAAAATGTTGCGAGCTGCTCGATGCTGGCGCCCTGCTGTGCCGGCAAGGACATTCGCATCCTTAATTTGAGGTTCATTAAAATTTGATTACATATGAGGCTGGAGCGAGAAAAAGAAACCAGCTCAGCCAGCCGGCGCTGGGCGTGTGAAAGGACCTGGCAAGGATCACACAAAAGGGTTGCAATTGTAGCCAAGCCCGAAAATCCTTTTCTGCTCAAGTTAAATTTTTCATAATTATTTATTATTGATTGCCAAATCAAATATACATAATATATATACCCCATAGTCTATGTGTGTGGAGAGTGCGCACACTTGAAAAAGCTTTAAACGTTGCCAGAAAGGGGTTGGGCCGAGCGGGACTGGGCTTTCAATCAGCCAGGATATATCAGGATATTACTACTTCACTTACAATTCAATGCATTTTGCTTTTTCGCAGCTGCCGAAAAACGTAACTTTATTTGTATTTCCCTTTTCTTCGCTTTGGCTTTGCAATACCCTACAGCAGCGAGGGTATTCGAAGTTCCTTAGGCAACATGTAACACGGAATGGCGCGAAAGTTTCTGAGATTTAGCTGATATGAAGGATGGTCAGATCATAACATAGAATAAAGCCATAGATCTGGAGGCTTATCTGAATTGAGCTGGGATTTGAGATATTATAGTCTAGAATAAAGACAGAATAAATGGCCTAAAGTGAAAATTAGCCAGGATATAGCTAAGATATAGCGAGAATAAAGCTGAAGCTTAACTGGAAAGCAGCTAAGATGGACAAGATGTTATATCGGTTTGGCAGTCTATAGATAGATCTCTCCTGACTCTTCGATGCATTTCCATATCAGCTTATCAGCTGGATAATAAGTAAAGAGCTGTTTCTTTAATGCAAATTGGACTTAGTTTATCACATTAAAAATATAATCTGTAGTCCCTTCATATCCCTCTCCGTCTCCCTCTATCTTTCACTCTCTTTTGCCGCTAGAGTATTACAGCTTCGGCTCTAACCTTTTCGCCTTTACTCGTCTGTTTTTATTTCCGTTTTTCCTTTTTTTTTTTTGTTGCCTTTGCCCTTTCAGTTTTATTCGCAAGTCAAACACGAATCGCCAAACTTTGAAACACTTGAAATCAATTGAATTTGGCAAACTTTTGATTTTTAGCTCTTGATTATGAAGAGCCTCAGCTTAAATGTATTTCCATTACAATTTCTCTCCCTCTCTCGCTCGCCCTCTCTCTCTCTCAGATACGCCCAATGAGGTGCTGATAACTCACGCGCATCACATACATCATCTGCATAACAGCAGCAACGGCAACAACAACAACAACAACAACGGTAGCAACAATGGCTTGTTGCAGCATCAACAACTTCAACAACTGCAGCAACAACATCACCATCATCAGCTACAACAGCAACATCAGCAGCAACAACAACAACAGCAACAACAACCGTTGCCCGGCAAGCGTGAGGACTCGCCCACGAATACGGAGAGCGGCCTGGATGTGGACAACGATGATGATTTATCCTCGAGTCTGAATAACGGCCACGATCTGGGCGATATGGAGAGGCCGCGGAAAGTTCGTAGGTAGGTAAATCGACTATCGATAAGACATCGATAACAATGTAGTACGAAAAGGGAGTGTTGGAGTTGATGATACCTCTTAAGTCGTAGTGCTACTAGGAGAAAAGATAGAGGAGGTTTAAAGAGAAAGAAGATACAGAAGAGTAAATGAAAAGAACAAGGTAAAACATAGTGAAGATAAAATACGAGAAGAGGAGCAGAGTAGAAAGCAAGAGTAGAAGAAGAGACAGCAAAGGCAAGAAATTAAATATGAAATGGAGAATTCTTCTCTTCCCAGAATAAAATCAATAAAAGAGAAGTCACAAAGCTGCACACGCAGATATGCCCTGCCTGGGCATACGGTAACAGGGTATCAACAAGGATACTCAGGCTTGTTAACAAGCCGCTTAGCAGATAAAATCGTATTAGCCCATTGTTGGGCCCATTAAAAAGCAACTAAAAGCAATTCATTGTTATCAGCCGCTGCATCAGCATCGTCATCGTCGCCATCATCATCATCTCAGTCTTACCCTCTGTTTAATGCTCTATTTCGATGTGTTTTTCAGATCTCGGACAACTTTTACAACATTTCAATTGCATCAATTGGAACGCGCGTTCGAGAAGACACAATATCCGGATGTGTTCACAAGGGAGGATCTGGCCATGAGGCTCGACCTAAGCGAAGCACGCGTTCAGGTACATACATGCCCCCCGCCTCTCTCCCTCTTTCTCCACATCTATCTATATCTCTCTCTTTTCTATATGTATGTGTGTGTGTGTGCTTATTTGATAGCTACTTAACCGAGCAATTGAGTATTTTAGCTGCTGATTATGTAATTATTTACGGCTTAGAGCAGGCAGGTCAGGCACACAAAGCTAAAGCGGCTTAAACAGCAGCACGAAATACACTTGGAGAAAAAGCGCACGAGTCGTAATGAAAGTAAATTGGAAATTCGATTTATTTATTTATTATAAAATCAACTCCAACTAAAGACTGAGCACTGGCAGCTGGGGCCTTCGGCTGTATTCGATATAATATCTTATGAATTTCTGAGTAAGAAATCCTTTTCAGACTCCGTTCGAATTTACAAAACTTTTTAGAACTTTACAATTTTGCATGAGTTAAATTTTTTAGTGGATTTTTTTGATAAAAACTAATTTCATTGGAAGTTTCAGCATAAATGTTCCCAGGGCAGCTTTATATATACATTTTAATTGGCCTACAAAAAAAATAATCGCGCGTGCAGGCAGAGAGTAGAGTAGCTGGGGAAGAGCAAAAACTGCCCAACAATCAGAGGACTTAATTTGTAAATAGTCTTTTAAACACTTTAGTGCACGCTTTGTATGCAAACACACACTCACACACACACACACACGCACTTAAATACTTGGGGGGTTGCAGCGTTTTTAGGGGTGGCTCAGGGACACTAGATATTTGTGATTTTCCAAATGATTTAATTCGCCAGTACCAGAAAAGTCGTTGTTGTTGTTGGTGTTGGTATTTTTATTAACTTCGCTTTGACGAGGGGGTAAACAATGAAAGTGGCTTTGCTTCACACACACACACACACATTCAATGTGAATGTAATCGAGATCCTTGCTGTGATCCTTGCTTCGCACTCGAGTTGACAGTTACACAGAAAGAGAAAGAGCGAGCGAGAGAGGGAGAGACATACACATATGTATGTATATAAATAGATAGGGCTAGAGATAGAGATGAATAAAAATGTAAAACAACTTGACCTAAGCGCTTGCCACTCACTGAGGGATTATCGCTGCGTCCTGTGCCCCGCGTGCCCCGTCCTTGTTTGTGTATGTTTCTCTGGCTGGCAGATTAAGCGTAATTGGTCATTGATTCGCATACGTTAGACGTGCACTTGGATGCCTCAAAAAAGTAACACATTTAGCAGCGCTTTTTTCAGCTGCTTGTTTTCCTCCCCCTCCCCCCCTCTCTCTCTCTCTGTCTGTGGCGTATCTATCAGTTACTTTTGTATCCTTTACTCTTTCAGCCAAGGGGTTGATAAACGGTCAATTATTTTGGGATTTGCTGACAGTCTGGCCAATTTGAAATTGAAGCACTTTTTTATCTGTTTGCATTAAAGCGCATTTTCCATGACAAATCACAATTTTTCATACACTCCTTTTTTTTTTACATTTTTTTACATTTATTTTTATAATCGCTTCAAGCGAGTTGCTTGGCGAAGAGTTTAACAAAGAGATCCAGAGTTTGTCGTAAATGAGTTCATAATATGAGTTGATACAAGTTGATGGGATTGTTGGACTAATGGAATACAAGATAAGATAGGATAGTTTGTTAATTGTATTAGAATTTAATTGTATATGGTAACAAAATCTTATTAAGCTAAACACTTTAAAGACTCATATTCAAAAAGTTAGATATTTGCTATACAGATAGTACATAAAGGTAGTATAATATTATACCATAAACTTTATAGGGTTCCATGTTTTCATTTGTCTTCATTATCATTATATCATATATAGAGCCTTAGATAAGTTGTGTGCATTGTCAGTATTATATTTTGATCGCACATGGGCGATAAATGTGTTCAGGATATCCGTGAATTCAACTTAAAGGACTTCAGTCCAGTGCGGCTCGTCCGGCTCGGCAACTGCTTGGCTGGGCTTGAAAAGTGGTTTTAGTCGCATTATAATTGCGCTGCCAACAATTAAAATCACAAGGGTTGACGGAGACTGTGTGGGTGGTAGGCGTGGCACACCCACACACACACACACACACACACAGACACAGAGGACAATAATTGGCAGCAATTATTGCAAGGAAATCGTTGCTAATTTGCAACTCGCTTCGATGCACGCATTGTTATGCCAGCCAAGGATGTGCTCTCTCTCCCTCTCTCACTCTCTCTCACTCTCATTGTATGGATGTGCGTGTGTGTGTGCCATGCTAAGTACAGGGTGTCTATAATTGCACAACTCTTCGAGCAACTTGCGCACAGTTGTCAAGTGATTTCAATTTACAAACAATTAATTTTCTTAATACAAGCCAAAGGGCAAGAGGAGCACAGACAATGCATGGACTAGCCTCATCGAAGCGGAAGTCCTGCTCGCACCCGCTGACTAGGCTAGAGGCTCGAGTCGTTTGACGAGCCAGTAGCTCTGCCACTCTCGCCCGCACTCTCTAGCTCTGCCCCTCTCTTTCTGTCTGTCAAATCACCGTTGCACACTTCCGATTGGCTGCCATTGTATTTCGGCATAGCTGCAGACTCGGGCTCAACTTTTTGCTTGGCCAGGCGAAATTACAGAAGACGTTCGTTCCACAGTGAAGACTCAAATGGACGAACAGGCGCAAGTACAGTGAAACTAGTCGCACATAATCGAGGCACTTTATATGACGTTGGTTAACTCTATGAAATTTTGATTTATAATTTAATTTCAGTTATTCTTTCTCGCTTGTTCCTTAACTTCAGTCCTTACTGTACTGTGCTGCATACGCATTTGCTAACTGCAACTCTTGTCTGTTCTCTCTCTTGCAGGTCTGGTTCCAGAATCGACGCGCCAAATGGCGTAAACGTGAGAAGTTTATGAATCAGGACAAGGCTGGCTATCTGCTGCCCGACCAAGGTGAGTCTGCAGCATAATTAAAATTTACGCCCACGCCTAAACCTAACCCTCTCTCTCTCTCTCTCTCTCTCTCTCTCTCTCTCTTTCCAGGCCTGCCCGAGTTTCCTTTGGGCATACCGTTGCCGCCGCACGCCCTGCCCGGCCACCCGCTGCCCGCCGAGTTCTGGCCTCCGCATTTCGCTCTGCACCAGCACTTCAATCCGGCTCTGCTGCCGCAGCAGCTGATGCCGCCCCACTACAAGCTGCCCAACTTCCACACGCTGCTCTCCCAGTACATGGGCCTGAGCAATCTGAATGGCATCTTCGGGGCTGGCGCTGCAGCCGCCGCGGCTGCTGCCTCTGCCTCTGCCTCCGCCTCAGTCTCCGTCGGCTATCCGCAGAACTTGTCGCTGCATTCGTCGTCGTCCTCGGCGCAGGTGAGCCCGCCCTGCAGCAACAGCAGTCCCCGCGAGAGCCCCAACTCCCTGGCCACGCACCCGCTCTCCCACGGCGCTACGACTCTGATCTCCGGCGACCTGACGCTCACCTCGACGGCAGCGCAGTCGCCGCGCAGCGCCACAGGTGGCAGCAGCAATGCCTCCACACCCGTCTCGGTGGTCACCAAGAGCGAAGACTGAAGGGCGAGCTGGCGCCGCAGCTGACATAGTGATATATATATACGGGATGGATCAAGTATATATATAGTCTAAAAGTGATATGCATATATATCATTGATCGTGTATAGTCTAGCGCTTAATTATAACATATATATATGTATATGGATCGTGTGTATATAGTCTTATGGCCAAAATGAACTTTCAGTTTGTCTCTGCGAATATTTCACAAATATTGTTTAGTTATAAGAGACTTAGTATTAAAGATCTGCTGTCATAATATCTAGTAATACTGTAAATTAATATTACCTTAAGAGCAAAAGAAAACGAAAATAAATCAAACTAAAGAACGAATTTGTTTAAACATATAAGAAAAGTATTTAAAAATATATATATTGTAGACTAAGCGAGATGAACGTTAAGCGTTATAGATGGGATATATGTATATGATATCGTGGAGATTATTGGCAACAAGCAGCAACAAGATACAATGAAGGAGCAATGGTCTGGGCATCATCTATAAGTAATCAGTGAGCGCTACAATCTGAGGATATATCTCAGTGTTTAGACTTTTTGGATAGTCATTGTAAGCTTCTTGTACAATAAAACCTCTTGGGCTAATATGTTTCATAAAAATTACATCATAATGGCTTACAGATGCTATCTCTATCGTTTGCAATTTGTTAGTTATTGTTATCGATTAAAAGTTATCGATTGAGAGTGTGGCAGTTCTATAATGTTTTCGTCAGCTATGATCTACGTCGACTTAAGCACTTAGTCATCCCTATTGTAGTTTTTGACAACTACCCCATGTAGTCAATACATATTTTTGCTGTAGATTCTATATGAGATGAGTTATGATCAATTTGTTCAGCATGTCTTACTTCTATAAATCTCTAATAGTAAATACTCTAAAGGCCGTGAATACCTGCTTTTCAACAACTAATTGAACTTTAACTTGTTTCAATTATTCTGCCGACTTTATTTCATTTTATTCAATGTTGTTTCCCAAAGCCGAGGCGCAACAATTAACAATTGATCAAAGTAAGACTCAAGTAGTTGCTCTCCATAGTTATAATGATGCCCATTCTATGGGATTGTTGTAGTAGCTCGCTCTCTGAGCATAATGCCCATTATGCACTGAGCTGTCGACCTTTTCTGCTGCTGCTGCTGCTGCTGCTGATGATGATCGAGTCAATGGAGCTGATCCTCGGGAATGGCCATGGACTGTAACAACCCCGAGAGGTACGCGAAATGCTGCCCGTTGTTTCTTCGACTCAATCAAAAGAATCAATCTTGATATTATGTCAGATGGAAACACTGGGCAGGGGGAGCAGGAGTCGCTGCCGTTGCAGCAATCGCATTGTGAGCCACAGACAGCAGCGGAAACAAGCAGCCAACAAGGATGTGAGCTAAAGGATTTGCACAGCGCACTTCAAGTGCAGCTCCTCCCCGCTCGACCTACCCCTCTCTCAGCTACCCCTAAGCCAGAGATTTCTCTGCGTGCTCTCGCCCCTTCGGTCACATGCAGTGCTAAATGCCGTATTGATATCTCGTAATTTGTGCCATAATTACTTTTTAATAATTTCTGTGGCGCCACAGGGCGTCGCATTGTGTGCGACAAGTTTCTCTCCTTTCAGGTCGAGTCTCAGCGTCAGCTTCCAGCTTCCAGCTGAATTTGATTACACTTAACATTCTGTGAGGTCAAAATCAAATTCATTGCACAAATACTACAGCAGTTGCCATCATCATCATCATCATCATCATCATCAGCATCATCATCATCATCATCATTGGGTTGAATGCGACTTAACGGATTTGTCACTGGCAACTCGAGTCGCCTTTCATAAAGCAGCGTCGCGCATTCGTCAAAAGAAGCTTTCATATAAAACTCATATGCAAATTCCTCTTTTCAGTTCTTCCCCCTTTTTCTCCCTTTTTTTCTGTGGGCGTGGCAGCCAAAAGACAGCCCCAGCCTCAGCCCCAGGGCCGCCCAAACTCTTTATATTTGTGTCTGTGCTCCGTTTGCCAGTTAAATGTATCCAGCAATCGAGTTGTTGTTGTTGTTGTTGTTGTGGGTTTACGAGATGTAGATGAATGAATGGATGGATGCATATGTAATAAGCTGAACTAAGCAGTTAAATGAACGTCGTTAAATTAACGAGGAACTGGACGACAAGAGAGAGAGAGAGAGAGAGAGAGACAGAGAGAGAGAGAGAGAAACAGAGAGAGAGATATATATATAAGAGAGATATATAAATAAGTTGTCAAGATATATAATGTGAATATTAGTATTATTATTAGACTAAAGAAAGGTAGAGAAAAGTTACGAGATCTATGAATAGGAGCAGGAGAATTTAAAGAGTCGTCAACAGAGAAATAGAAAGAGGTTGAGAATGTGAGGAATATAAGTAAACAGAGTGAGTGAGAGAGATTGAAAGAGAGAAAGGAAGAGAGTTAGATATTTATATAGAAAGAGATAGATATACAAATATATAGAGTTGGTCTTAAATGGAAAGGTGAATAGATAGATAGATAGACAAAGAGAGAAAGAGAGACTGAGAGAGATAGAAACAAGAGTAGAGATTAAGTAGCAGAACGAGTTAATATACGAGTTAAGAGATATCTTCTAGAGATTTACAATAGCATATAACTAAGAAGTATTACATAGAAAATATATAAATAATATATATATATATACATTTTAGAGTTAGAGAAAAATTGAATAGAGAACTATAAGAAACAAAGTTATAGAAATCATATATTTCGTACAGCATGAAAAGTGAACTACCCCATGAACGTTCCCATTTACTTAAATCTTCTTGGTTCCCACTTGTTGTTAGGGTATTCAGCTGTCGCCTTTGCCTCGCAGGCCTTTCATCTTGTTTCTATCAACGAAAATTCAATAAGTTGAAGTAGATCTTTTATTTGTGCAAGTGTTTGGCCAAGCTGCATGAAGTCGCAACGGCAGGATTTTGTCCTTGGTTCTGTGTGTGTGTGTGAGTGTGTGTATTTGAGTGTGAGTGAGTGTATGTGTGTGTGTGTGTGCAAGGATTTTCATTCAGTGTGCAAATGCAGCGCGCTACTCTGCGGGCTATAAATATATGAAATTTATCAAGTGGCCTTTTGAGTTTTCGTTTTTTTGGCTCTATGAAATTGAGTGTCGAGTGCCTTTGTGTATTTGCATTCACCTTGTAAAGGAAAGAGAGAGAGAGAGAGAGAGAGAGAGAGAGAGAGAGAGAGAGAGAGACTGTATGAGTGTACGGATGTGTTTGGGTGTGTGTATATCAAACATAATCAAGCACATTGGCATTTCGCTTGCAGTTTTATTATGAACCTCTTCAGCGGTCGAACAATGAAATGAAAATCAATTTTGGGAACGACACTCAGAAAGCTCGAGCGCATTAAAACTGGCAACAGTTGCTCATAGACGGGGCGTACTGTACAAGGGAGACACTTGAAGAGCTGCGCACATTTATATGCCAAATGAGCGCGACAGCAAAAAACACAACGGAGGGCGGGTAGTGATCGACTAGAAGATACCCAGACAGAGATTGATGGCTGACGGAAATAGGTTTATACTACTTGGAAAAGGCTTTTTATTTATGTGTATTTGGCAAGAGTATTGAGATAACGAGAACTAGTTGTTAGCACATGATTAATATATTATTCAGGAATATTTATTTCAAATTTCAAATTGTTAGCTTGAGCCGTTCTCGAGATTTTTTATGTTTATACAGAGGCATAAATGGAAGCTCGAGAGGACAGACAGTCAAATAGTCAGAGACATCAACTTGATCTGGCATATCTATAAATTCTATGCCACGCCCTTTACTGCCTCTTGGCTGGCTTACTCTAGCAACCAATATACCCTGCGCACAGAAAACTTTCATTGGGCTCACAAAGATGGCAAGAAATGTGAATACAGCGGTAATTAAACAAGTTAAATCCGCTCAACAGATGCTCAAGTCAGATTTTTCTACAGTTTCGTGCTGTTTACCGCAGCAGCAGCAGCAGCAGCATCATCAGAATGAGAATCAGCATCTGCAGCATCATCAGCCGCCTGCAGCACTTAAGAAATTATTATAAATTCATCAAAAAGTTGTCAGCAACATAATTATGCGGCTTGTCTACGGCGCTCGCCTCTTATGTCTATGTATGTGTGCATGTGGGGGCGTTTGCTAATGAGCGCCATTTTGTTTTTCACTTCAAGGATAATTACGATAATTTAAGAGAGGCAAACAGAGAGAGAGAGAGCGAGAGAGAATCTGGGCATATCGCATGACGCAGCAGATTGAGGATCGCTGATCACACCGCAAGGCGCATTGGCAACAATTACTGAACAGGATATATCCTGTGAGGAAGTTTGGGCGACAGTCGCTCGAGTTGTCACGAAATGCGATACTTTTTCTTGTCACACCAAAGCGAGCCGCCAGGAGCGAGAGATCCTTCTGCTTGAGAGTGAAGTGAAGTGAAGTGAAGTTTTGCAGCGCTGACTTCAATGAGCTAAGTCGGCAGCAGCAGCAGCAGCAGCAGCTGAGCGTCTGATCCTTGTTGTCCTTGTTATCCTTGTTGTGATTAAAGTATGAGAAATAGCCGCCGTCGCATTCGGCCTTTTGTTGAGCGTTTCGGTTTCATGCCTGATTTCACTCGATTTGTTGTTTATCTGCATTGCTGACCAGGTAACAGTAGCCAGATCCTGGCGATGTCCTGGCCATCTACTGGCTCTACTGGCTCTACTGGCTCAGCTGCCAGCTCCGACTCCTCTGTGCAATTGTGCAGTTAATTGTCCGCTCATTAGCCAATGGTCGCCCAGACAATTCCTAGCTGCTCACAAAGGCCTCTTGACGACATTTTATTTGTGTTTCTGTTGTCACGGTGTCCTTTGCAGGATTTGCTGCTCTGTGCTCACTTTGATATTGATACTTTTCACAATGGCTGATTTCTATGCGTAGATCTAGCAGGGATATCAAAATAAAATCAAGCCGTGTGTTGTGTAATGAGAGTTAATGTCGCAGAAGATAAACGAAATTTGATACACCGTAAAGAGACTTTTATTTATAGAAATGTGGTAAAAGGACATATCTCAAATTGAATATAAATGCAATGAAATAACATTTAATAACTTTATTTTATTAGCTGAAACTAAAACATAAACTGAGCTTAAGAAATTGTTTATTAGAGGAATGAGGAAACAGTAAGGCAAGCTCTTCGTATGTCCTGGATCCTGCGCATATAAATGGAATTTTAAATTCACGAATACATCTGGAACAAATTCTTCTCTTTAGATCCCAGCGAGAAATCGAAGAAAGCCAGCTTGATCTTAAGATCTCTTGATCCAAAGTGAACTTCTACATAAATAGTCTTACTTCAGAGTAAGGGCAGTCCACACTCGATTAAGTGAACACCTCGTGATTGTGTGCTCTATAAGAATGGCTTTTGGCACGCTCATACAGGAAACTTTCTACGTGTTGCCATCATAGTGTTTATATACGACTATCGCAACGCCGTAGAGCTCCGTTTTGCATAGACGCATTGCTGGAATGGGCGGCTATAAAAAGGCGAACTCCCTACTCTTAGCAAAGCAAACAAGCCATGCCCATTTACAATGATAATAAATTAAATAAACAAACAAATATATCAAAATATGGAGCAAACTACAACAACAACAACAACAACAAAATACTATTAAATTAAGTTAATCAAATGTGAGCGATGTGAAATTGAGCAGCTGCTGAACACCAAACGAAAGGCAAATGTGGAAACGAGGAGGTGTAGATAGGAGTGTGTGTGTGTGTGTGACTGTATACTCATATGTGTGTGTGTGTGTGTGTGGTGTTTGCCTGTGCAGTTACACCTTGCTGGCAGGCATTCAAAACACAACCACAGACTCATAAATAATATTCATAAAAAAAGTAACAAATGTGAGCTGGTTAGGCCAGCACCGACTGCAGAATACTCGCTCAAAACTTGAATAAAGTGAAATTTATAAGAAAAAGAGTTCTTTATTAAATATATAGTATAGTATAGTATAGTAAATATAGTACGTAACACCGTATTGTTAACCAGTATAAGAGCAGTTTGCCTCAGCTCCAAAACTTTGTGATCTACGTCTGAGCTGAAGTGAACTGAACTACATTGCGACTCTTTGGCAAATCCACCCTCCTCTAAAGTCTTACCTCTATATGTCTAATATGTATTGTTATGGAGTACTAATGCCAATGCTCATATCTTACGAATTGCAAGCCTATAGTCCTTATAAGATCTTAATAATAAGACTGAAGCTGAAGTTTGCAGTCTAGTTATCTTCCTTTAGTCACGCCCTCATTGGGCGCAGGCAAAAGATTCGAGTACCCTCTAGCCTCTGCCAATATTCAAATGTCCGCAACCAAAATGCTCAATCTGGACCAGCTTGAGCGGGCATCCAAAAGGCGACAATAGCTTGAGTGCGAGTTTTTTTTTGCTAGGGTTAGTTCAGAGTTATATAGATGTGTGTGGGTGCGTGTGTGTGTGTGAAAGCTGTTAAATTTTGTTTACATTTTGTTTACTCAACGACGCGGAAAACTAGTGAAACACACAGCGAGACAGAGACAGAAACAGAGTGAGAGTGAGAGAGAGTGAGAGCCTCGCGCCTGGTAAGCATGTTACAAACTATTTGAAGTCACACCTGACTGAGAATTTGCTACCCCTTTTGGCATACCCTGCACCCAGCTGGAGAGAGGGGCGGGCATTGAGTGTATTTGATTTTAATTAAATTTCCGAAACTTTGTCACAATTTGTGTCTTTCGCTAGTTTCGCTCTCCCGCTTCTGTCCGTCCGCCCGCCCGCTCTCACATGAGGCGCTCGCGCGCTGTGACGCGGCAGGAGTGGGCGCAGCGAACGCGGCAGGTGTGGCTGCTGATGACTTTGCCGCTGATTTTGAATAGCTTCATTCTACATACATATGCTGGCCCGCGTCGTGCTAGACCTCGTCGTGGTAGTACTGCTTCAGCCGAAGGGACTCCGGCTGCCCCAGCTCCTGCCATGGCTCGGAGAGGCTGTTCAGCTGCTGCAGCAGCTGCGGCGAGCGCGCCAGGTGAGTGCGCTCTGCAAGGGTAAAGCTTTAGCTTAGATCTAATTCAATCGAAGTCAATCGCTGTGCACTTGCCCAATTCGCTGCTTATGTAGTTAATGCTGGCATTCGTCTGCCATTCATCGTCGGCGAAGGGCATTTTGCTAAACTCAAAGTCGGAAATTCTCTCAGCTCAGATGTGAATTTTGAATTTTGTTTGGCCTAAATGATTTGTTTGAGCCAGAGCCAGAGCCAGGGCCCGCCTCGACTCGAATCGAGTCGAATTGAATGGAGTTTCTAGGTCGACTCGATTGACGCGCAATTGGACCAATTATTACGCCCGATTTAATAAACTCAATGGGGCTCTTAGCTGCTCTAAGTGCGTGCTAATCGAAGGAGAAAAAAAACTTACAGAACAGTGAAGACAGAGACAGAGAGAGACAGAGAGGGAGACAGTGAGTGAGCGGGATGCAGCGTGTCTATGAAATTGTTAAGCACATCAAACGAAATTGATGACAATTGAAGCTGCTGCGTCCTTTTCCTTCTCTCAGACAGACAGCAGCTCTTCCTCTTCTTTTTCTTCTACTGCTTCGCCTCCCCTCATTCACGCTAACTGCGGAAGCAGGAAACGCGCCGCAAATTTCAAAGTTTGAGCTGCGACTGTTGTCGCTTTGTTGAAGTCTTTTTGCCAAATTAATTTTATTTCTTATACATCTATAAGGAGAGATATTTTTTTGATCTGCCAAGCCTGGAAATTGAGCACAATTTTCTTTTCACTTTTCGCATTTCCTATGATTAGGCGACGATTATAATAAATGCGAATTTCCTTGGCCATTTCCGCAGCTGTGGCCATGAATTCAGCCAGCTGCTTGGGGCACTTTACCGTCAGCTTTTGCCAGGGGGCGTGGCCAGTGGGCTGTGTGGTCCATAAGAGAAGATGAGTTGAGAATATTATTTATTGGCATAACTGGGGAAAGTAAGAAGACTTTTGATTTGCATACGATTGTGAAAATTTTACATATTTGGCTCAAACTGTGAAATCTTTCTCATTTTGGCTAAAATCGAATAGAACTTATGTGTATCTGACCCGAAGCGGGTTGATTTTGAGTATTTCCTTCTGCTCAAGACTTTTCATGTCTACGAGAAATATTTAAGATTTCGAATAAATCTTGGATATGAATAAGCTGATTTTTTAAGCAGAATATAAACTAGGAGTAGGAGCTTAAACTTCCTTAGATCTTATGACGTCTTTAAATCATAAAAGATACCAAAAATATCAGTAGGATACCAAAGTCCCTATCAAAATATACGAAAGTATCATTGAATTATAATAGGAGATACTATAAGATTTTAATATAGACATTTTCTTAAATTCTAAAAGCAGTTAGGGTATGCTAGAGATATATAGAAATATATCTTAGTATGTGTGTGCTGTGCATATACCAGCTAGGAATTCAAAGTGAGTAATTATTAGTCAGCTAATACCGACTGTTTACCGAGCACACAGTGCTGTTATTTTGGTATATTCGCCGTTACTCGAATCAAGCCGCGTGTTTATTGGGCTGGCTGTCAACACACATGAATTCATAATTCGATGAGCGTGGCCATTTTGCTGAGCAGATTTTCTGGCTGACTGCGGCTCCATTCGACTGCAATGCGAATGTCAAAGTGGCTGTGGCAATGCCAGTGTCCTTCAAAGGACAGACCGCCAGACGGAGAGACAGACAGACAGCCAGGCAGGCAGAGAATAATAACCTCAAAACTCAAGTGGAAAACACTTGAATAAAAAACAAATACACACGTTTCACACCTCTCTCTCTCTCTCTCACTCTGATTGTGTGAACTGCAGTGCCATTTGTGACAAATTAGCAACAATTTAGAGTTAAATCAGGCGCATAATTATTTTTCCACACACACATGTCTCTTTCTCTATGGTGTGCCTAGGCAGGTATTAGCACACTGCTTGAAAAGGTGTCACATGTGTGCCTGTGATTGTGTCTGCGTGTGTGTGGTAAGCAGGGTATAATGCATGCGTGTGTGTGTGTGTGTGGGACTTTCAACTGGCAATTGTTGCCAAATTGTCGCCTTTCGTGCGTCCTTTCGGCTTATTTAAATGTCGCCTCGAGCTGTTAAATAGACTAATTTGTGGGCAATGCATGCGTGATAATGAACGGACTTATCACACACACACACACAGACACACACACAGAGACAGATACACACTTGAATGTGAAGTGTACTTAAGTGTAATTTTGGTCGTAACTAAGGCTAAGTTGCTCTGAATGCCTAGACTTTAGAGCAGACGGCTTAAGATCTAGGCCAGGTCGAGGCATTCGAGTGCTCAAACCAACATTCAAATACCATAAAATAACAACCCCTCTATGTGTGTGTGTGTGTGTGTTTGCAGGTCTAGTCGATTAGAGTCAATTAGCGCGCGATTATAATAGCATTCAGCAAGGCGGGGGGTGGGGGTTGGTGGTTATGGGGCTTGAGGGGGTTGCAGTGCGCCTCAAACTCCGCTTGGCCTTAAAGTCATTGAAGAAATTTGCACATAAATTGCGTAAAGTGCAATTCTTTTCAGCCCTAACACGTTTACCCACACACACACACTCACACTCACATACAGAAGGGGTGCATCAATGGGGGTGATTGGCATTTGTCTACGTTTCGGTGTGGCAGTTCGCAGTTGAATGGCTTTCGCTTTTTCACATTTTATTTGGTCAGCGCACATTGTCAGCCCAATTTCACACACACACACACACACACACATACGCACACACTGAGAGCAGAAATGCAATCAAATGTGACGCGTTTTTATTATTCCAGCGAATCTCGCAGAGCAATTTGGAGTGGGCACAAAATTGAAATCAATCAAATTAAATCGCCTTGTTCGCACAATTTTATGCAGTTCATATATATATATATTTTTGTACATATATATGTGTGTATATGTACACCTAAAAGGTTGAATTGAAAGGGGTTTTTCTTTGCACTTTGTTAAATATAAACGTTAAGCGCTCGAGCAGAACATCTCTATAAATTTTCTATGCTACAAAAGATCTAACGAATCACTGAGCTAATGCATAATGCAGTTTCATAATTATAGATTCACCAGCTCACAGCTAATTAGGCGAGGAATCAAGCAGGTTAAGCATAATTGTGAAATTGTAGTTATAGAAATTTGCAGTAAACTCTTAAAGTTGTGAAATGGTTAAAGTTTTCCATTTACTGAAATAAAAGAATAAAATTCTACAACAACTCGGATTATCTATTTCTTAGCACTAATTGTGTATTATAAATATATGTATATTATAAATAACTAGAGAAGCGTGACATGCAATGTAAAACTTATAAATTTTCCATGAATTTCCTAGCTTTCAGCTGAAGAAATAGTGCAAGTGCATTCATTTCGGATTCACTATATTTATATTAAATTAAGAAGTCAATTTAGCATGTTTAAAAACATATTTATAATAAATAAAATATATATAATTTTTTTTTTATTTTACAATTATCTATTATAGAATATTTTTTATGCATAAATTATTTATTATTCATTATTAATTATTATTATTATTTATTACGCTTTCCCGTCTAAAACTTCTCGCCAACTCCGATCAGCGACAACATATTTCTAAGCTCTAAGCACTTGGAAATATTTAATTTTGTGAAAACGTTTTTCAAGTTTTGAGCGCACTTTGAGTACGCTTGAGTGAATTCAAGTTCAGGTTTGCGCTCTTCCCTTTTTTTTCGGTTTTTTTCGGTGGCATCGATAATAATTGAAGTGAATAACAATGTGTGTGCGTGCATGTGTGTGTGTACATGAGGCGGTCGCAGAAAGCTTCTTGAGAAGAAGTTCTCATTGTGCTTTGTGCCGCTCTAATTGACCATATGGGTTGTTCCGCTGCCTACTTAAAAACTGTTGAGCGCGTTATTTGTCTGGATATTATTTATTATTCGATTTGAAAATCGAATTTGAATGGATTGCAAAAAAAAAAAGAAATAAGACTCGAATAAAATGTGAAAATTGCATTATTTACGACATTATTCGTTATGCGCCTCGGCTTTTTATTGTGTGCGTGTTTATTTTTGTTTTTGTGCAAATTGATTAGTGGGCTGAACTTGATGGGGTTGTTGTAGCTTAGCCTCTGCCTCTGCCTCTGCCTCTGCCGCTGCCTCTGGCTCTGGCTCTGACTCTGGCTGGACTTTGAGGGGCTGGCTTTGACTTCGATAGACGACATTCGACATTCGACTTTTGGGCTTTGTTGTGCACTGCGCTGTAAAGTGATTCGCTTGAGAACGAACTCTCTGCCCGTCTGCCCGTCTGCCGGCTCTTGGGCCTGGGCCATCATCCCATCAACCCATCGGCCGCTGC